>NW_027472073.1:0-228154 GCF_965638725.1 Aptenodytes patagonicus
TGATAAAAGCCAAAGCTTGGAGAAGTTTTCCTGGACCCATCTTTAACTTTTTTCTTTTCCCTTCCCCGCCCCCCCTCCAGGGAAGCTTACGCTAGAGGAAAGAAGGAAAAGCCTCCCTTTTTACCAGAGGAGCCCTCCTCCTCCCCAGACGATCCTATTCCAGATGAGTTGTTATGTCTCATTTGTAAAGATCTAATGACTGATGCAGCTGTTATTCCCTGCTGTGGAAACAGTTATTGTGACGAATGTAAGTGTTACTCCCACGTTTGTTGCTTCAAAACATCACATCCCATCTTCTGGAAGCAGAAATAGGAGATAACGGAATTGCTTTGTTACCACTTCTATTTAATACTTAAGTGTACCCTGAATGGGAAAGGACTCTTCTCATATATATAAAAAAAAAAAAAAAAACCAAACCCAAGCAGAAAGCTTTTTTCCCTTTTGACGTATCTAGTTAAATCCTCTTTACATGCGGAAGGACGAGCAGGAGAAGAGTGCGTAATTGTGCAGGTGATGACAGTATTAGATACCGAATGCATTTAGTTTGCCCACAGCCCTTTCTCTCATACAAAATATGTAGCCAACTCTGGTGACTTACTGTGGTCTGCAACAAAGGGATAGTTAGGCATTTAATCCACGTTCTTCTCCGCGGGAGAGCTGGTTAAAACCTTCAGAACTCAAACCTGCCACGGCTTTTTTGAGATTTTTATTCTTTAACCTTGAGGTTGGTGACTTCTCGCTGTAGTAGACAGTGGAAAAAAGACTAGTCGAAGCATCAAGACACAGCCTACTCTACCTCTTCAAATGTTACAGTACTGAAATATCAAAACTGTAGAGTTATTTGCTGCATACTAGAGATTTTTTACACCACTGAACCCTTATAGCTTCATGCTCTCCATTCAAGACCATATTCGCCCATTAATCATACATGTGTTTTTATAATGGATTGGCACCCCCAACATGTCCTTAGTTTGGCTAAAAACTCTTTTGATGGTTCTAACTATACGCAGGTATTCGAACAGCATTACTGGAGTCTGAGGAACACACATGCCCAACGTGTCATCAGACAGAGGTTTCTCCCGACGCTTTAATTGCCAACAAGTTCCTACGCCAGGTAACATGATGACTTTTACGTAAACTGTTTGTAGGAAAAGTCTCTTTGTAAAAAGCTGAAAGGGAAGAAAATATGAACCAGGACAATACCTCCTTAAGCAAGGCTAAATCGAAGAAGGCTAAATTTACTCTTCGGATACATTCTCTGTCGTTACAGAAGCCTACAACTCTTTAGAGGCAATATCTGGCAAATTCAGGTCACACTTTTGTTTAACGTGATTGCCTCGCTTTCAAGGTCGGTGTTACCACTGAAGTACCTTAAGTACAGAGTGACCAGTCATTAATATCCGTGTGTGGTGTGATGTGTTCATATAGCTGTATGTTGATTGATTTTAGGATGGATAGCATTTACAGGAATACACAAGTAGTTTTACTCTGTGGAGGCTTTTGTTCGTATAGCTACTGAAGTTTCGAATGACCTTTGCGTAAATGTTTTCCCGCCTCTAGGCTGTGAACAACTTCAGAAATGGAACTGGCTACACAAAAAGGCTCCGTGAGCAGGTTCAGCAGCAGCAGCAGCAGCAGCAGCCGCCACCGCCACCACCTCCACCACCACTCGTGGCTGTTACCCCTCCTGCTGCTCTGGTGACGGCCCCTGAACTTTCTGAATCTTCCTCTCTGTCAATGAGCAGTTTGGTGGAAGAGAAGGTCAGTTTTATTTCAACATATGCAGTGATTCTTGTATTTCAGTAGAGCTTGTTTCCCAACTGTTTGCATTTCTTCACAAGGGCTGTCAGGTTCCTGTACTGAGGCAACCAGCATTCCCAAGTCTTCTGGGCCCCCCAGGACAATCAACACCCACAACTGGTAAGTAACTAGAACTTTAGAATGTCTTTAAAAAAATTATCTTCAGATAAACCGAATGGGATTTTTTTCTTGTTCCTCTCCCCACTCCAAAAGGTCACCCAGTGAGAGCCAGTACGATTCGCTCAGCAGGTGGCAGACCCGGCTGGGAACTGTAAGTATTCTACAGAAATTCAATGTATCACTGCTTGTAACCTGTTAAATGAGGCCATAACACGTAACCTGTACAACAGCTGGGTGATAATGAAATAAGTACGCACAGATAGTTGTGGAGAATACAAGTGGTAATTAATTTTTAAATGCCTTAATTTGAATTGGCTTTAACGAAGGGGATCCGTACTTGCAGCAAGATTATTTCAAATAAAACTCCAGCACATGATTGAAAAGAGGACTCTGAAAAATGAACGCTTTTTGAGGAAACCATAATTACAATCTAAAATTAAATATAATTAAAGGATCAGATGGAAAGCCACCCTTTTGATTACCGGCTGAATCAGGCCGAAGGAATTGATTTCCCAATAGAAATCAGCCTCCAACATTCTTTTTTCAACAACTGAGTTGACACTGAGTGAGCAAATTGTTGGAAAAGTCAACGCTGTTATTTTATGACAATTTTGAATTTCTGCCATTTCGTCATCTCAAACAGCCAGGCCACTTTCTCTCCGTTGGAGAGAGAGGAGTCTGTTTCATCTATCATTGCAGCGTCAAGTTAATCCTTCCTTTTGGTATATATTTGTTATAGACAGATTGTAAGGGAGCATTGTGTTTATAAAATCTTAAAGAGAAATCAAAACAAAACCCAGGATCCATCCCACAGATTGTCTAAAATCCCAAATTCGGTAAGCAAGAAAATAACAATTCAGGGACAAGAAGAGGCCAAATACATCATCAAGAGGCAACAACATAGGAAGCGTATGTGGAAGAAGTTGAAGTTCGAGAGAAGATCAGTTAATATCTGTGCGGTACTTTGAAGGTCACGAGGGTGCAGTATTAAGAGTATCAAGGAGTGGCCGAGGAGCGGTGGGCACTTGGCACACGGGAGATGGGAGTCTCTTTTAAGCATGGGCAGCCTCCACCCACAGTCGCAAAGCTGAGGATAAGGAGAGAGAAGACTGAGGGAACTGTTGGGGGTGAGGATGTGGAAGGCAAGTATGAGGATCAAGAAATGAGCGTAGTCTCAAATGAACGGAAAGCAGGGAGAAAAATGCTGAAGTCGAGAACAAGAAGTGCTCGCCAACGTGCTCCCGCTTCATTCGCCTTCCTCTTTAAAACCAGGGCAGAGTGTAACAAACAGTGATACACGTTTTGGGGTTTCTTTAGAAGTTCAAGGCAAGGAGGCCCGCACAGTGCACGTGCCCAAGGGACTCAGGCCCCAACACGACCAGCATCAACACCAGTCTTTGTGCCTGGGCCTCCACCTCCCTTGTATCCTCCAACACCCCATGCACTTCCTCTTCCGCCGGGGGTACCACCACCACAGTTTCCTCCTCAGTTTCCACCAGGTCAGCCTCCATCTGCTGGGTACACTGTCCCCGCTCCAGGATACCCCCCAGCGCCTGCAAACAGGTCCTCAGCTTGGGTACCAGCAGCAGTACCAACGGCTCATTCAAATACCATCCCAACAACACAAGCACCTCCTTTATAGAATCATAGAACCGTTTAGGTTGGAAAAGACCTCTAAGATCACCGAGTCCAACCGTAAACCTAGCACTGCCAAGTCCACCACTAAACCATATCCCTGAGCGCCACGTCTACACATCTTTTAAATACCTCCAGGGACGGTGATTCAACCACTTCCTTGGTGTCGTGGTTTAACCTCAGTCGGCAACTAAGCACCATGCAGCCGCTCGCTCACTCCCCCTCTCCCTCTGGTGGGATGGGGGAGAGAATTGGAAGAGCACAAGTGAGAAAAACTCGTGGGCTGAGACAAAAAACAGTTTAATAATTGAGATAAAATGATAATAATGATAATATGATAATAATAATAATGCACAAAGCAAGTGATGCACAGTACAATTGCTCACCACCCGCCGACCGATGCCCAGCCAGTCCCCGAGCAGCGGCCCCCCCGGCCAGCTTTCCCCAGTTTATGTACTGAGCATGACGTCACATGGTATGGAATGTTTCTTTGGCCAGTTTGGCTGTGCCCCCTCCCAGCTTCTTGTGCACCTCCAGCCTTCTCAGTCGGTGGAGCATGGGAAACTAAAAAGTCCTTGGCTAGTGTAAGCATTACCTAGCAACAACTGAAACATGTGTGCGTTATCAACTTTGTTCCCATCCTAAATCCAAAACACAGCATTGTACCAGCTACTAGAAAGGAAATTAACTCTATCCCTGCCGAAACGAGGACACCTGGACAGCCTGTTCCAATGCTTGACAACCCTTTCGGTGAAGAAATTTTTCCTAATAGCCAATGTAAACCTCCCCTGGCGCAACTTGAGGCCGTTTCCTCTCCTCCTAGCGCTTGTTACTTGGGAAAAGAGACCGACACCCACCTCGCTACGACCTCCTCTCAGGGAGTTGTAGAGGGCGATGAGGTCTCCCCTCAGCCTCCTTTTCTCCAGGCCAAACAACCCCAGTTCGCTCAGCCGCTCCTCAGAAGACTTGTTCTCTAGACCCTTCACCAGCTCCGTTGCTCTCCTTTGGACGCGCTCCAGCACCTCAATGTCTTTCTGGTAGTGAGGGGCCCAAACCTGAACACAGTATTCGAGGTGCGGCCTCACCAGTGCCGAGTACAGGGCGGCGATCACTTCCCTAGTCCTGCTGGCCACACTATTTCTGATACAGGCCAGGATGCTCTTGGCCTCCCTTATCTAGGGAGGAGTTTCAGAGAGAACAACGGAGACTTAAAGAGGAGTAAGTATTTGGCTCAATGAAGTTGCGTTGTTTTTCATTTTTGTATTTCGGTAGCATATCGGACTGCAGTTACGCTAAAGTGCATCTGACATAAGCAAAAATGACACAGTGGTTTTTCCAATATACTTTTTTGTTGCGGATGGCAAACATCCCAAACTAAAACAAGACAAATGTAATTCTAAAACTTTCCCTAAAACTTGTCGGAATTCTCAACTGGTTTTGTTTAAATAGGCTGTTCACCTTCTGCATTTGCACGCAGTATGCATTTTCTCATATTGGCCATGCTTTGTTTCTCGGTGTCTTTTTGTAATAAGGTTCTAACTATAATTGTAATAAAGGTCAAACTTATTTTAACAGGGAAAAGAAAAAGTCCAAACTTGATGAGTTTACAAATGGTTTTGCTAAGAAACTGGTGGAATATAAGAAGATTCAAAAGGAGCGTAGGCATTCGTTTTCCAGGTAACTGCTTTACATGTCCGTAACGGAGAAGCAGATTGTCTCGAAGAATCAGGAGGAGTTCCACTCCACCTCTCTATCGCTAGGTGGATTGGGTGATTCGAGGGATTAGCAGCGATGGGAGTTTCACATGTAGGTTACTAGCTCAAATATGGCAGAGATGGCAGTTGACTGAGGCTAGAAACTGAATAGGTGTAGTTGCTGGGTTTTCTGTGTCTCCCTATTCTGATTGTAACCCTTACCTCAAAGCACTTTGGAGGAGGTATGTGAGAGAAACTGCCGCCTTTTCCTCTGTTGTTTCTCTGATGTGGATACACGGAGAGATTTCAACCTGGACTGCAAACTGGTGGCTTTCGCTAGGATGTTGTTGAGATTGTTGAATTTGTCTTAGGAATTAAAAGATCAGACTTGTTTGTAAGGAAATCTTCAATTGGTGAAGGACTTTCAGAGGAGGAATGATGCTAATGAACATACGCGGAATAATGTGAAACGGTTCTTTCAAAACTAATCAAAGAAAAACTGGTGAAGAAAAAACTCAGGGTACCTGATGTTTTCTATCCCCAAAAATCACTTGGTCAGGAGTCTGAATGGCTCTCTGTTAGTAATGCTGTCAGTATCTTTCCTAGAGTAATGGCATTGAGTCCTATTACTAGAGGCTGAGTTTAGAAGCTTTTAGACAGGACTTTTCTTGAAATGCGGTCACTGTCCTTGGTTAGAGCTGGAGGTATGTGCAAAATTTTGCCAGGACATCTGGCTAGAAGTGTTGACTAAATAGTCCTACTATACTCTCGTTCTAGGTCAAGGTCACGTGGTTATCACCGTCCAAGGTCACGGTCACCCCCACACAGAGGATACCATTCACGGTCAAGGTCTCCAGTATTCAGAGGCCAGTCTCCCACTAAACGGACTACACCTCAAGGGGAAGGAGAAAGGGAGTATTTTAAGAGACACGCACAAGTTCCACCATATGCTATGAAAGCTAACTACGGCAGATCTGTTGACTGTAGAGATCCATTTGAAAAGGACAGCTACAGAGCCTGGGAACGGCACTACAGAGAATGGAATAAACATACAAAACACCGGAAGAGAAGGAAAAGGGATGAGAATGAAGGATTTCCCAGTGCTGAGTTGTTAGAAGGTGCGAGGAAACCAAGAGAGCCAGGTACAGCAGAAGATGGTAAAAGGGCCTCTCTGTTCATGCTCCCAAGCAGAGATGATGCCACCCCTGTGAGGGATGAGCCTATGGAAGCAGATTCTGTTGCTTTCAAACCGGTGTCTGAAGAGGAGAAAACAGAGAAGGATAAGCCAAAAGCAAGAATGGACAAGGCGAAGCGGAAAGTAGAAGTGGCTGTTCCTCCTAAGAAAGACGATACAGTCGAACCAGCTAAAGCTTCCCAAGAGAAGGTGGACACCGATGGTGAAAAATCTCCTCGAAAGGAACCGCCTGTGAAAAAAGTGAAGGAGGAGTAGCTATTTTTCTCTTTTTTTTATGAGCATGTGTATAAACAGAAATCACATGCTCATAAATAAAGTTAACATTCTTTTAGCCTCGTGTGCTCCCCGGCATGTCTGTATGGCATTTCTGAGTAGCATCTTACCATAAGCTAACATAGATGTCTCAAAAAAAACCCCAACCAAGCAAAAAAGGAAAAATCCTGGAGCGGGAGGGAAGCCTTAGTGTTAGTTAGAACTAATTAAAGTAAATGGAAGACAAAGCAAAACCATTCCCTTCTTGTGTGCTCTGACTGTACCTGATTTGGGTTGTGGGTAGCCATAGGGAGGGTGGAAGCCTTGCACCTCTCTTTACAAGTCCTCTCCCTCTCTCTCTCTCTCTCTCTCTCACTGTAAAAGCACTGCAGCCTCAGGTGCTTCTCGTGTTGGAGACACAAGGAGCTTTATTCTTAAAGCTAACTCAGGTCTTGGTCTAAAGTGCGGGGGGTTTGTTTTGTTTACTACACATATTAATAATTACAGTGACAGTTCACAGTTCTTAGTATTTCATATAGGCCCAAGATGTTTCTGTTGACCCCACTGTGGGAAAAGAACGGAAGATTGGCGAAGAGGATTGTAAACACGCTCAAGTGACTTGCAGCTGGGGTGTAGAAAAACACACATACCATACTAATTGTTGTTTAGCCTTGTGTGTTAGAACATCTGTGTTTAGATAACATAGGCCTGTGATAGACTTAGAGGCACCCTAGCGAACATGCTTGAGATTCCTGCCCTGCTACAGGAAAGATCAAAGCGCAGTGGTAAACTACGCCTGCGTGAATCCCTGGTAAACAGGCGAAAACAGCAGGTTCGGCCGTCCTCTAGCATGGACCGAGCTCCGCGGTGCCTGCGTCCCCACTTGTGTGCCTCTGCCTGGGTGCTGCTTTGGGGATCCCCCCGTTGGCGAGGTAACGAAAATCAATTTACTCTTTGCATTTCATCCATGGTTTTGTGGTTGTTCCTGCGTGCTGCCTGTGCCGGCTCACCCAGACAGTTTACCCTACTCTGCAGGCCTGCCGAGCACAGAAATAGTCTTATTTCCCCCCATCTACAACGCAAGAAGGAACCAAGCGTAGAGCGCAAGATGCCATGTAACAGAACACAAGTCTGACAGAGCAGATGAGAAACTGGCTGAGTTGTAACTCAAGTCTGAAACTGATGAAAAGAAAAACAACCCAACCCAATGAAGAGAGAAAGCCAGGATTTCAAAGACCTGACTCGCTGTCCTGATATTGCTCGTTTCTATCAGTTGTCAGTATTTGTGTAAAGCTTGTGGCTGGAGATTGGAATGTTCTTGCTTGCCCTGATTTTAAGGCTGCAGTGTAATAGTTAGTAGGCAATTAAAGCAAAGCCAGCCAAGGTGCTCTCAGGAACAGCAGTAATGTGCATTCCATAGCGTCTTTATCCCATGCTGAACAAGGATGGGGTAAGACAGAACTGCTGTGCTGGGAACTAAGAGAGCGACAGCGGGCTGACAAGGCAGCAGATGGTCGAGCCAGGTGTACGGAACGGCTGCCTGGATGGGAAGCTCTGCTGCATGAGCCCGTGCTGACCCGGCCCTCTTCCAGCCTGGAGGGATGCCAAAGGCACAGTGGCACAGAGCTGCTGGCTCCCTCTGGGCTCCAGGCCCCACACAACAGGGCTTTCGCAGCAGGAAAAAAAGAAAAGGTCATTCTGCTACTCTTCTGCGCTCTCTGTTCTGTCTCAAACATATGTGCTACGGCTGTACAGGCTGACGTGCGTGTGGGAGAGCTGAGGGAGGATCAGTAGGAGGCAGTTAGCTCTGCCAGCCACAGGAGACGGGGCTCCTTCACCCATCAGCTAGCATTGAGGCTGGTGTATACGCTCATCAGGGCCATGGCTCAGTCACCCTCGCCCATGCAGGACCTGACAGGAGGGCTGGCTGGGCTACCCCTGTTTCATGGGGACAGCAGGCAAGGACT
The DNA here is from genome assembly GCF_965638725.1 of Aptenodytes patagonicus. Taxonomy (NCBI): domain Eukaryota; kingdom Metazoa; phylum Chordata; class Aves; order Sphenisciformes; family Spheniscidae; genus Aptenodytes; species Aptenodytes patagonicus. The sequence continues at coordinate 8,664 of NW_027472073.1, forward strand.
CCGAGATTTCAAACAAAAGCCACTTGTCAACATTCAGTCCAGAGAAAATCCAAAGGCTTGCTGTTGGGCAGCAGACCTTGGATGTGATTTCCTAGAGAAACCTGAAAACTACTGTTAAAGCTTATTTGCTGTTGTTATACAGCCATCTATAAGCGTAAAGTCAGTCCTTTTCTCCCGCTCACCTTTCTCTGTTGGCTGTGTGCTACTTTGCTCTTCCTTCTCCCAGCACTACAGCAGTTGCCACAGGATGTAACCACCTGCTAATCCCCGGCTCGTCCACTGTGCTCACTGAGGGCAGTAGGGATTTCCTCCTGGGAATACTTGGTGTGGCCAACAGCAACTGCCTGGGGAAGCAGCAGGCAAGAACATGAACCCACCATACATAACGAACCATAACTCCATTTCCTCTACATTTCTGGGCATCTGCTCCCTCTGCTCTCACAACGTTCCTTATTTTCAAGGGCCTGATCAAATAGTGGACACTTCAACATTATCGTAAGAAAACCAGGACAAACAGATTCGTCTGTGCATTGCTGTATCTCTCAGGAGGATCTGCATTTATCATCTCAGGATGCTGTATTTTTAGGTCATGATCTTTGCAACATTACGGCATGCGACCTCCAGGCATCTGAACGCTTCAAACTGAGCCAAAAAAACTCCCGAGCTAAGACCGAGAGGAATGCCACAAAGAAGCATCTGTTTTAAGCTGATGCTTTCTTTCTAGTCCTAGAGGCCGCAGACAAAAAAAAATTGTAGGCAATCCCTTTCCCAAATAAAAGCACACTATGCTTTCCTCTCCTTGCCTTCCCAAAACGAAAGCTTCAGTGAAGTGCTTAGCGTGTAAGTGAGCATTCCTCACAGCACAGGGCAGAAATAATGGCTATGCCCGTTGCTCCTTTTTGCATACAAGCGGAATCGTGACTCACTGCAGACTGCTGACTTCTGTGTGGTGGGACGTTTCGGCACGTTTGCCACTGGAAAGAAGGCAAAAAAAGGATCGGCCACAGCCCCAGCAAATGTCGGAGCAGGCCATCTGCACAGACTCAGTATAGCTGTATTGGTCAGCCAGTTTGTGACATTACGATTGCATATGCACACTCCCAGTTCAAAATGCTTGGGGTAGAATTTGCCAAAGTGTTATGGCTTGTTCAGTTCTGCTCCCACTGAAGAAAGTTCCCCATTAACTTCAGTGGGAGCAGAATCTGGACAATTTGGAAAGCTTTGGGGAAAAAAATGCCTCTCATTTAAGAAAGTTCAAATTTTCCCTTATTATACATGTGGACTTGAAACAGCTTTCACGTTACAGGGCTCTTCAGGTGTTTTTACACGAAAAGAACTGGCTGAAGTGAGGACTGGACGTGACAAGCACGATGGAAGGAGTCAGTGGGCACTGACCCACTGATTTTCCACTTAGGAGTAGGAAAACATCCTGACAATCCTGGCTGTTTGGGTTAGCTAGCAGACCAGGCCTCCTGTAGGCCTAGGTTAATGACATTTGACACAAAATCAGTCTGGCACCATTTACTTCAAAATAAAACATCTTAAGGCATACAGCCCTAGTTGGGGCGGGGGGTGGGGGGGAACCACCCCAAAACCAACAAACAAAACCATTTCTCCAGTTTTATCACCTAACATCCTGGGGAAGTTTTAGTGTGCAGCACCCCAACCTCTTTTCCAAAGTTTAAATGTAATTTGGTAGGCACTGACCTGTAGACTGGAAAAGTGAAGTACTTGTCTGAGAGCTGGGAATGCCTGGGAAGTTTAGGATCCTGCTCATGCTCATTCTGAAAAAGCAGGGAATGGTTTTCAATAAGAGTGTTTACGAAACCTACCCCTAGTGATTATTATTACCTGTTGTTCGGAAACATCCAGAGGCCCCCACCACTAGTAGGCGGCACCATCTGTGCTGGCCATCTCTTCTAATTACCTTACGGACAGAGACAACCCCAAGGAAGAGCAAAGCAGCAGAAACAACTGCACACAACACAGTAACGCAGAGCACAGCAGAGCAAAGTTAAGGTCTCCTACGTCCCAACACAGTCACACCCATAAGACTGTATTGACCCTTCATGGTTCACGCTCACCACATTGCAAGAATAAGATGTTACCTTTGTTTAATTCTGGTGGTGTAAAAAAACATGGTAATTCCAAAAACCCAGAACCATTCCAAACCAAGATAGAATCATAGAATCATAGAATCATTGAGGTTGGAAAAGACCTCTAAGATCATCGAGTCCAACCGTCATTTGCACAATATGCCATTTTCATTCCCTGCAATACTTGCAGGCGCCTAGTTTGCAGACACCTTTGCAGGTCAGTATTCTCTAAGCGTCTTTGGACTCGCCACAGTTCGCAGGCAAGCCAACAGCATGATGAGGCTGAACGGCCTGTCAGTACACCACACATTAAACTGAGGATTCAGCTTAATGAATGTCAAATAATGTTAAGCATCCTAACAAAATAAAACAAACTACAATCGACCCATTGCCATGGAATATTTACTCGTTAGCAATCTTTCTTTCCCAAAAGAAGAATGGTTTGTGGAAAAGTTTTTCAGCTACCTCTTGAGAGCTGAACCTCACTCTCCAGGGAGCTGGCAGGACTGACACAAGCTGACAGCTTGCCCAGCTGACTTGAGTGAATTCAACATGTGTTGAAATTAGGAGCAGATATCACTAGCTCCCTCTGGATTTAGTTCGGGGCTGCGGCTAGCTGTTCGCTACAGAAACAGCAGTGTCACTATGGGACATTCCTGCCCTGGGGCTGCTTGTCGCAACCCCACAGCTCAGCTGGTGGAAAAGTTCGTGTGACTGTTCACCACTTGCTTCACTGCAGTCAGCTGGCTTCATTTAAAGAGCCCTGATTGTCAGCCAGAGGCAAACGGTCCATGGCCGCCTCCCCGGGGCTGTGTCAAAACTACTTCTGTCAGGCTTGTAACCTGCCTGCAGTTCTGTCTCTGACCTTCCCTTGAGACATGGCCAAATACGTTCCAAAGCTTTTTAAACGATGCAAACAAGGCGAAAAAGTAAGAAGTAAGCTCCCGCATATGAACTTAGCCAAAAGCAGAATGCAGTTCTGGGCTACCCGACTTGAGGTAGCATTCTAGCGTGCCATTCCCAAACAACGCAGGGCCTGCAAAATTTTTAGACATACAGACACCTGAAGAGGTAAATACTGTAGCGAGAAATCCAAGGAGCTGCTATTACAACTTCACCTGCCAGATCACAGTAGATGAGGAGATCTTGTTCCCAAAGGATGTTGCTTCCTTAACCACCATATCATCATACTGTAAAGCAATTCATTCATGCTCGTTGAAGAAGTTCTGTCAAATATATAGCATAAACCAATGAAAGGCATTTGAAGTCAGAACTCACTTGGTATTAGCACAAGCGTCCTGGTTTCGGTGGGATCGAGTTAATTTTCTTCCTAGTAGCTGGTATAGTGCTGTGTTTTGGATTTAGGATGAGAATAATGTTGATAACTGACGTTTTAGTTGTTGCTAGGTAGTGCTTACACTAGTCAAGGACTTTTCAGCTTCTCACACCCTGCCAGTGACAAGCTGGGGGGGGTGCACAGCCAGGACAGCTGACCCAAAATGGCCAAAGGGCTATTCCATACCATATGACGTCATGCTCAGTATATAAACTGGGGGAAGTTAGCTGGGCATCCATCAGCAGGTGGTGAGCAACTGCATTGTGCATCACTTCTTTTGTATATTCTTTTATCATTATTATTATTATTCTTTTTCCTTCCTTTTCTGTCCTACTAAATTGCCTTTATCTCAGCCCACGAATTTTAATTCCCCCCCCGCCCCGATTCTCTCCCCCATCCCGCTGCGGGGGTGGACAGTGAGCGAAAGGCTGTGCGGTGTTTAGCTGCCTGCCGGGTTAAGCCGCAACAATTGTATTGTCTGGTATGTATTGTATTGTATTTTGTGTTGTATTGTATTTTGTGTTGTATGTGTTGTTTTGTATTGTATGGTTTGGTATTTATTGTCTCTTGTGTTTTGTGTTCTATTGCGTCTTGCATCATATTTTATTATGCACTGTGTGTATTGTCTGTATTGTCTGTATCGTATGTAGTGCATTGTATTTTGTATTGTATGGTGTGTATTATATTTCCTATTGCATTGTTTTTATTGAACTGTTTCTATTGTGTTTTAGGTATTGTATGTATTGTGTTGTATAGCATTGTATGTATTGTAATGCATGTTGTGTTGTATGTCTGGTGCTGTATAGTATTGTATGTATTGTACGTGTTTTGTATTGTAATGTATTTTGTATTGCATTTTATGTACTGTATTGTGTGGTATGTATTGTATTCTGTATCGTATGTATTGTATTGTAATTTCTCTTCCATTGTCTTATATGTATCGTATGTGTTTTGTTCTATTGTATGGTATGGTATTTATTGTATTGTATGCATTCTATTGTATTTTCTTTTGTACGGTATTTTGTTTTTTACTGTATTGTATGTGGTGTATTGTACGTAGTGTATTGTACGGTATGTATTCTATGGTAGGTATTGTATTGTAGGTATTGTGGGTATGGTAGCTATGGTAGGGTATGGTACTGTGTTGTACTGTTTTATATTGTATATATTGCTTTGTAGGTACTGCGTTGTATGTATTTAATTGTACCGTAGTTTTTCTTGTACTATAGTTTCTTTTCCATTGTGCATTGTATTTTGTATTGTATTGTATCGTGTATGGTATGGTATGGTATGGTATGGTATGGTATTTATTTTATTGTATGTATCGTACTCTATGTATACTGTCATATTTTATTGTATGGTATCCTAGTGAATCATATTGTATTGTGTCATATCATATTTATTTTGTATTATAGGTATTGTATTGTATTTTCTATTGTATTGCAGGTCTTGTATTTTGCATTGTGTATTGTATTTTGTATTGTATTGTGTACTGCATGTATTGTATGGCATGGTATTTATCGTATTGTATGTATTGTATTGTAAGGTATGGTATTTATCGTATATGTATTGTATGTATCGTGTTGTATGCATCGTATGGCATTTTGGAATTTGAATAGTATTTTGTGTTGCATTGTATTTTGTGTTGTATGTACTGTACTGTATCTTCTATTGTATTGTATGCGGTGTATTTTGTATTGCATTGGTTGTGTAGCATTGTATGTACTGTATTTTTTATTCTACCTTATTGTATTTTATGTATTTCATTTTTTGCATGGCATTTATGGTATTGTATGTATTGTGTTGTCTTGTATTATATGTATAGTGTTGTCTTGTATGTATTCTAATGTATTTTGTATTGTAATGTATTTTGTATTTTAATGTATTTTGTATCGTAATGTATGTATTGTAATTTTTCTTGTATTTTGTCTTGCATTGTCTTGTATTTATGGTATGTGCTGTGTTTTATTTCATGGTATGGTATTGTATCGTATGCATTGCACTGTATGTATTGTACCGTAGTTTGTTTTGTATTGTGTATGGATTTGTATTCATTGTATGGATTGTATGGTATGACATTTATCGTATATATCATATTGTATGTATCGTATTGTATGTATTGTATTGTTTGCATTTTGTTTTTTGTATTGTTCTACATTCCGTATTTTGTATTGTATTTTGGTTTTCGTATTGTACTTTGTACTGTATTGTCTATATTCTATTTTATGTGTTTTATGTATCGTATGGTGTTTACTGTATTGTATGTATTGTGTTGTATGGTATTGTATGATTTGTAATGTATTTGGTATCGTAATGTATTTTGTATTGTATGTATTGTATCTTATGGTTTGTATGCATTGTACGTGTTGTAAAGTATTTTGTATTGTAATGTGTTTTGTATTAGAATGTATTTTGTATTGTATTTTAGGGTTTGTATTGTATGGTTTCGTATGTACTGTGCGGTATGTATTCTACTGTATATATATTGTATTTTGTCTTCTGTTTTCTTGTATGTAGTGTATGTGTTGTGCTTTATTGTATGGCATGGTATTTACTGCATTGTATGTATTGTGTCATATGTATTGAATTGTACAGGATGGTATTTATTACATTTTATCTATTGTATCGTATGTATCGTATGTGCGGTATTTTATGAATGATATGTAGGGTAAGGTCTGTTTTGTATGGTATTGTATGGATGGTATTGTATGTACTCTACTGTGTCGTATTGTATCGTATGTATAGATTTGTTTTAACGTCGGTAGTGCATGGTATGGTATTTATTTTATGTATTGTATTGTGTTGTGTGTTGTAATGTATTTCGTTGTATTCTACGTGTTGTATTAGATGTGTTGTATTTTGTATTGTGTTGTATGGTATGTGTTCTATGGTATGTGTTGTACTATATTCTGTTTGTCTTCTATTTTGTACCGTATTGTACGTATTGTATGGTGTGTATTGTATTGTAGCTATGGTAGGGTATGGTATTGCATGGTACGGTACGGTACAGTATGGCATTGTATGGTATTGTACTTTGTATTGTACGTGTTGTATTATAGTTTGCATTGTATTGTACGTATCGCGGTGTATTTTCTATTGCGCTGTATGGTACGGTTCTTATCGTATTGCATGCATTGTATGTATTGTATTGTACGTAGTGTATTGTACGGTATGGTATTTATCGTATTGTATGTATTGTATGTTTTTATCGTATTGTATTTTCTTATCGTATTGTATTTATTGTGTTGTACTACAGTTTCTTTTCTGTTGTTCATTGTACTGTGTATTGTATGCATTTTATGCTATGGTATGGTATTTACTGTATGGTATGGTATTTATTGTATTTTATGTAGCATAGTGTATGTATCGTATCGTAGTATAAGTATCGTATTGTCTCTATTGTATTTTCTATTGTAATGTAGGTATTGCATTGTAGGTATTGTATTTTGTATTATATTGTACTATATGTATTGTACTGTATTTCATGTATTGTATTTCTTGTATTGTAGGTATTGTACTGTAGGTATTGTATTATATTGTATGTGTTGTGTTGTATTATATTGTCTGCATTGTAATGTATTTGATATTGTAATGTATTTGGTGTTTTAATGTATTTTGTGTTGTATTGTACGTATTGTATCAAATGTATTTTATTATAAGTATTGTACTGTATTTCGTAATGTATTGCGTGTATCATATTGTATTTTTATTTTGTATTCTGTATTGTATTTTACATTGTGTGGTATGTATTGTATTATATTTTGTATTGTATTTGTTACTCTATAGTATGGTATGTATCATCTTGATTTTATTGTGTTGCAGGTTATGGTACTTGCAAAATTGTATGTATCGTATTGTATGTATCATACTGTATTGTTTGTACTGTACTGTATATATTATATTGTATGTTTTACTGTATTGTTTATACTGTACTGTATTTTGTATTGCATTTTGGATTTTGTATTGCATTTAGTATTGTATTTTATGTATCCTATTTTCTATTGCATTGTTTGCATTGCATTGTATGTACTGTAGTTTCTATTGTATTTGTGTTGTGTTTCATGTATGGTCTTTTATGTATTTATTTTATGTATTGTATAGTATTTATTGTATTGTATGTATTCTAATGGAGTGTGTATTGTATTGTATGTATTGTGTTTATAGTATTGTATGTGTTGTATTGTACATTTTGTAATGTATTTTGTATTGTAATGTATTTTGTATTTTATCTATTGTTTGGATGGTATGGTTTGTTTTGTATGGTTTCATGTATACATACATATGTATGGTGAGCTATGTATTATATTTTATGTATTGTATTTTGTCCTGCATTTTATTCTATGTATTGTATTTTATGTATGGCATGTATTGTATGGTATGTATTGTATGGTATGTATTGTATTTTATGTATGGTACGTATTGTATTGTAGGTACGGTAGGTATGGAAGGCATGATAGGGGATGGTATTAAATGGTATTGTATTGTATGGTATTGTACTGTATGGTATTGTACTGTACGGTAGTGTAATGTATGCTATTTTATTGCATGCTATTGTATTGTACGGTATGTATTGTATGGTATGGTATTTATTTTATTGTATCTATTGTATTTTTTCCGTATGGTATTTCATGTACTGAATGTATTGTATTATACATATTGTATTGTACTGTATTGTTATCTATTGTTCTGTATGTATTGTATGGTGTGGCATGTATCGTATATATTCTATTGCATGTATTGTATGGTGTGGAATGTATTTTATGCATTGTATTCTATGTATTGTATTTTGTATTTTGTATTTTATTGTATGTATTTTACTGGTTTTTTATTGTACTCTCTTTTGTACTGTATTGTATGTCGTGTATGCTACTGTATGGGATTTATTGTATTCTATGCATTGTATTGTAGTTTATGTATTGTCTTGGTATGATTATATTGTGTGTACTGCATTCTACGTATTGTATTGCATGTACTATATACATTCTATGTATTGTATTTTGCATTGTATGTATGTAGTGTATTGCATGTAGCGTGTGGTATGTTATGGTATTTATTGTACTGTGTTTTGTAGAGTATATATTCATTGTACGTACTGTATGGTACAGCATGTATTGCGTTTTATGTATTGTATGGTAGGGTATTTATTTACGACCTCTCCGGGAAGCCTGTTCCAGCGTTTGACCACCCTCTCGGTAAAGAAATGTTTCCTGACGTCAAAAGGCCAGTTCTTCACCCAGCGCAGCGTGCACCCGCTCACCCCACAGCTGGACAGCTTGTCCAGAAGGATGCTGTGAGGGACAGTATCAAAAGCCTTACTACAATCCAGAAAAGCCCCATCCACCGCCTCCCCTTCACCCACGAGGCGCGTGACCTTATCGTAGAAGGATGTCAGGTTAGTGAGACAGGGCTTTCCCTTTGTGATCCCACGCCAACTGTGCCTGATGATGGCATCGCCCTGGAAATGCCTTTCAGTAGCACCCAGTAGGATCTTTGCCATCCTTTTTCCAGGTGCTGAGGTTAGACTACCAGGTCTGGAGTTTCCTGGGTCTTCCCAGGAACACAGCGTGGGAATGGTTGAGAGCTGTGTCAGGGGAGGTTCAGACTTGACATTCGGAAGCATTTCTTTACCGAGAGGGTGGTCACACACTCCAACAGGCTTCCCGGAGAGGTGGTCGATGCCCCATGCCTGTCAGTACCTTAAAAAGCGGCGTGGGAATGGTTCATACAGGTGTTGCATGTATTGTATTGTACTGCATTGCATTGTATGGTATGGCTCTGGATGTATTGCATGGTATGGTATTTATTTGTGCCCTCCTGGGCACACTGCCGGCTCATATTCAGCCGGCTGTCGACCAACACCCCCAGGTCCCTTTCCGCGGGGCAGCTTTCCAGCCACTCTTCCCCAAGCCTCTAGCGTTGCATGGGGTTGTTGTGACCCAAGGGCAGGACCCGGCACTGAGCCTTGTTGAACCTCATGCAATTGCCAGGAGAAAGTCATCCAGGAAAGGATGAGGAGAAGCAAAGGGAAATGGATGAGGAGAAGTTGTAGGAAAAGGTGAAGGAGGAGGAGGAGGAGGAGGAGGAGGAGGAGAATGAGGAACACGAGAAGGAAGATGAGGATAAGGAGGAGGAAAAAATAGGACAAGGATGAAAAGGAACAGGACAAGGAGGAGAATGAGGAAGAGGAGGAAGAAAAGGAGGTGGAGGAGGAACAGGAGGAGAAGAAATAGGAAAAGGAACAGGAGTAAGAAGAGGAAGAGTAAGAGGAGAAGGAGAAGGAAAAAAAGGAGGAGGGGGGACAGGAGGATGAGGGGGAAGAGAAAGAAGAAGAGGAGGAATAAGAGGAAGAAAATTAAGAGTAGGAGGAGAAGGAGAAGGAAGAACAGGAGGAAGAACAGGATGATGAGGAGGAGAACGAAAAGAGGAATATGAGGTAAGAGAAGATGAAGATGAAGAGGAGGAGGAGGAGGAACAGGGTGAAGAACAGGAGGAGGAGGAGAAGGAAGAGGAGGAAGTAGAAGAAAAGGAGAAGGTGGAAAAAACCCAGAAGGAACAGGAGGATGAGGATAAAGAACAGGAGGGTAAACAGAGTAACAGGAAGAGGAGGCAGAAAAACAGAAGGAAGTAGGAGCAGAATGAGTTGGAGGAGGAGGAGAAGGAGGGGTATAAGGAGAGGGACTATGAAGAACAAGAAGAACAGGAGGAGGATCGACATGCAGAGGATGAACATGCAGAGGCGTATGAGGAGGAGGAGGAGAAAGAGAAGGAGAACGAGGAAGAGGTGGAGGAAGAACTGGATGAAGACAAAAAGGAGGAGAAAGGAAAAGAACAGGAGGAGGAGGAAGACACGTAGGAAGAAGCGTAGGAAGAACATGAGAAAGAACAGGAAGAAGAGGAAGAACAAGAGCAGGAAGAGGAGGACTACGAGGAGGAACATGAAAAGGAAAAGAAGGAAGGACAAGAGGAGGGGGAAGAAGAACAGGAGGTAGAGGAGGAAGAAATGAAGGAAGAGAATGAACAGGAGGAGGAGAAACAGGAGGAGGAGAAACAGGAGGAGGAGAAACAGGAGGAGGAGAAACAGGAGGGGGAAGAAGAGCAGGAGGAAGAAGGCGGCGAAGAGAATCAGGGGAAGAAGGGGGAATAGGAGGAGGAGAAAGAACAGGAAGAGAAGGAAGAGTAGGAAAACCAGGAAGAACCAGGGAAGGGAGAGGAGGAAGAACATGAGGAAGAGAGGAAAAAAGAGGAGGTGGAGGAAGAGGAGGAAGAACAGGCTAAGGAGGAGGAGGCGAATAAAAGAAAACATGAGGAGGATGAAAAGAAGGAGGAGAAAGAAAGGAGCAGGAGGACGAGGAGAAATAATGACAACAGGAGGAGGAAGAGGAAGAAAAGGAGGCGGAAGAACAGGAGGCGGAGGAAGAACAGGAGGCGGAGGAAGAACAGGAGGCGGAGGAAGAACAGGAGGCGGAGGAAGAGGAAGAACAGGAAGAAGAGGAATGGGAGGAGGAAGAACAAGACGAAGAAGAATAGAAGAAGGAGGAGGAGGAAGAACAGGAGGAAGAGGAGGAAGATGATGATGAAGAACCGGAGGAGCAGGAAAACCGGAGGAAAAGGAGGAGGAAGAAGAGAGAAGAGGAAGCGGAGGAGGAGGAAACACCTCCAAATTCACTCTAGAGTGTCAGCACATCAAAATTCTTGGATGGAGCACCTGCTACATCCGTTTGTCCACGGGGATTCACTAAATCCAAGCCTACTGGTGAAGCCATTACTCACAGGAGTCGTTCCACATCACGGCCATCACTCATCTCGGGAACAGACGGGAAAGCTCTGGATGACAAAGGGTCTCAGGACGTGCTCCAGAAACAGAAGACCAGTGCAAGAAGACCCCCATCACCTAATCGCATAGAAATAATTCTAGATCAATGAAAAGATTATTGAAAACGAAACACACACAACAGCACCCGCCATCAAAACTCCTTCAGTGGTAGTTTTAACTGCTGCAGAGCTGCAGGCTGACGATTTTACCATCACTGTCACAGCACCCCAAAACAAAGAATAACTGGCAAACAGCAACTCCACCCAGAGCCCATAGCTATCGAGCTTTTAAAGGTAGAACAGCTCAGCCTACAGCTGTGGAGGTATAGACCAGCCTCGACTTATGTCCTGTGTGTACCTACTCGATGATCTGTCCAGAAAGTCAAATCATAATTACCTTTGAAAGGGGATGGAACTGGGCGGGGAAGGGAAGGGGGGAGAAAGAAAGAAAGAAAGAAAGAAATTGCTGGAAAAAAGGGAAATTCAGAAGGAAAGGAGTCGAGTTATCCCAAAGGCCAGCTCAGCCCAACTCACTTTTGCTGGGGAAAAGCTGTGCAGCTTGGAGGAAAAAACCCTGGCTGGTGCTGGGATTCACACAAATGTCTGAGTTCAGATCTGCAACTGCAGAAAAACCTTGACACGGCTCCTTTTCACTTTCCTCATACCTGCGTGCATGCTGTGACTTCCTCGTTTCCCTGAAGTCCTCCCAGACTAACAGGGAAGTGGCTTCTGTCCAGCCCATGTGCCATGAAGAGAAACAGTCTTGACCACTAAGGGGGTAGCAAACAACGGCAGCTGCAGAAGCAAAGGGGCAGCCGCACCTCGGCTTCAGAGATGCCCAAAGCTGCCCTGAGCCCCAGGGGCCCCCGGCGCCCCGGCATTTGCTTGGCCCTGAAGCTCTGTGGGGCCTGCCAGCACTGGGGAGCCCCAGGGACAGACATGAAGGACAGTGGTCAGTCCCCGTGGGGAGACTGACGGGGGCTCCATCCATCCTTCTGGCCACAGCAGGATGCCCTGGGCCACGCCAGCACAGGGCGGCTCTCCTCCTCATCGCCCGGGGGAAGGCGAGGCCTGAGGGAGGCCCTGGGTGCTGGGCTCAGCACGGGCGGTGGGACTGGGGGCAGAGCCCTGTCTCCTGCCAGGTGCCGGCCTGGCCGATGCGAGAGGCTCCCAGCACGCAGCTCCTCCTGCCCAGGGCTGTGGCTGGCAGCACAGACAGACCCGCATTTTCAGAAAGACTTGCCAATCCACAGCAATCCAGGGAAGCTCCCCTCCTGGCAGCTCCCCTCCTGGCAGCTCCCCTCCCGGCAGCTCCCCTCCCCTCCCCTCCCTCCCTCCCTGAGCAGGCCCAGACCCCATGAGAGTACTTAGGGACGGCTGAGCTGTGCACACACCTTGCGCTGATGAGAGAACAGCTCCCGCTGCAATGGCCCTTCCTGAAGGCCGTCTCTCCGCAGGCCCAGTGTCCCGGCTGGCTGAGGAGAGAGCTGCGGCGCGGCGGGGCAGCGGGCGCAGGGCAGCTCTGGCAGGAGAGGCCCGGGCTGCCTGTGCCCGCCCAGCAACGGCCACGCCATTGGCCACGGCTGAGCCAATCAGCAGAGCTGGAGGCAGCCTGTCAGTCACAGCCGGCCTGGGGCGGGGCCGGAGGGGGCAGAGGCCGAGGGGCCTGAGGAGAAATGGGTGAGAGATGGGCTGGGGGCAGCCGGGGTGAGGGGGGGGCCAGGGCCAGGGCCAGGGCCAGGGCCAGGGTCAGGGTAGGGCAGGGCTGAGGGGTGCTGCAGGAGCAGGCATCTCCCAGTGCAGATGGGCCTGGGGGCAGGGACCTGGAGACCTCATCACCCACGGGCCCTGCCATGGCCCAGTTCAGCAGCCCTGGGCCCGAGTGGTCAGCCCCAGGGCCAAGCCCACAGCCAGGGTCAGAGCGGTTCCTGCTGGTGCCCCGAGGGTCGCCAGCCCCAGGCCTGGCAGCTGGAGGTCGGTGTTTCATGTCCACAGGCCAGGGGAAGGTAGAGTGGCCTCCTGTCTGACAGGCGGCTCCACGCTTTGGAGCAGGCGTGCTCTGGTGGGGACAGAGCAGGTGCCTTTGCTGTCCCCAGGCCTTCATGTGGGTCGTGTGCTCATGGACAACCCCATCTCTGTTGACAGCCTTTCCTAAATGGGGATTTCCAGACATGGAAGTTGTTTCTGCCTCCTGGTGGGAGCACGCTCCGGGGCTTTGTTGTCAGAGAAGCAAGTGGGGAGTGCCCCTGGTTGGATGCAGCTCCCTTGGCAGATGCTTGTGCCCCCCTCTCAGCCCCAAGGTCTGATACGAGCCTTTCCGCCCGCCCAAGCTGTGCTGCTGGCTTTTGGGAAATGGGGGTACAGAGGGCGGATGGTTTTACCACAGCCGGAAAGTTCCAGTCAACCTGTGAGGGAGTTTTTTTCTTCCTGGTTCTTGAAGTAACTTTTAAAAAAAAAAAAAAAAAAATATTTTTGCCAAGGAAACTTCACCAAGGGAAGTACAGTGTTTAGGCCTGATTGCTCCTTGTGTGGATTGTATCTGTCCTCAGCCAGGCACACAGCAGCTTTCAGGCGAGGAGTGGGACTATTCCAGGGTGAAGTGAGCAGTCGGGATCCCAAGCCTGTTTTGTTGAAGGCAATCAGGTGAAAATGTGCAGTTAGAGCTGTCTGCGTTGCTTACCCTTTTGATTGCAGTCCTCTCCTCCAGTTCTCTGTAACGCTCACTTCTGCTAGTCGGCTCCGTCTAGGTTTAAATCTCTGTAAACTGATGGTACGCTTTGCAACTGTTTCTACTTGATTCTTCACAGGTTTGAAAATTCCCTCTTCAGGTCTCTCTGCTTCCTTCTCCCCCATGTCCCGCAGAACCGTATTTGACAGCAGGGGCTGCAGAGCCTGTGTTTCCTCCCCGTGGTGAGGAAAATAGGGACATGAAAAAGAAAGCGATGGTGATTCTGAAAAGACCCCTTTCTTTGTGCTCATTTTCCCATTTCGTTGCCTGTTGTGGGTTCTGAAGTGATGGGAGTTCCTCTGAGTCTTAGCAATCCCTGTTTGCATCCCTGTGCTCAGGAGGGGCATCAGCAACTCTGCGTGGGCATTGCTTATGTCAGACAAGTAACCGTAGCCCTTTCTGAAAAATAGCTCCTGGGCGAGTTAGTTCCTAGGCCATAAGAGAAGGGTTTCTGTTTGCACCTGCAGGAACTCGGGAGCAAACCCTGCCGACGGAAACCCTCAGGAGAAAGGGAAGACTGGAGAGAGAAGAACAGATCAGTCGAGTTACGCTGCTTTACCCCAGACGGTGTCAGCCCTCCTGGCACGGTGACTCTGGGTAAGGGTGCTCCCAGGGTGTTTTCTAACCTTTTCCAGTGCTCACCACCGGAGAGCTGTCGGCCCTGGGGGAAGGGTGGCGCCCCCCTTCTTTGTGCACCCCAGGATCTTGTCAGGTTGCATAACCTCCTGCGCAAACAGAAGTGGCCGATAGTCGACTTCTTCAAGGAGGCTGGTGTGGGCACGAGGAAGATCCCAGGAGCAGACTTCATTCAAGTCATCAAAGGGGTACGTAGGGAGCAGAACGGGAGTGAACTGCTGCCCCTGCCATATGTCCTTGCGTGCAGACCCCGGGTGGTTTCAGTGGAGGAAATGGTGGCGGTTCAGCAAGGGGCACTTTCTCTTGTCTTACCCTTGGAGGACGACTCCCACAGTCTGGAAAGCTGGAGGGGAAAGGGAGGGCAAGGATGTGAGGAGTGGGATGTCATCTAGAGCGGGTTGCGGGAGTGAGGGTACCCATTGCCTCATGGTCTCCAAAGAGAGTCGCTGCTCAGTACTGTGGCTGCCCGGACCCTGCTGCAGATGCTGAAGTGGCATCACGTTTCCCAGTGTCGATACCCGACCTTTCCTCCACCAGTCTCGTATCTATATTCCCACTGCGCTCTTTTCAGCACATATCTGTGCAGCACTGCTTCCCCCTGAGCCTCACTTCCCACAGGGTACAGCGGTACGGAGCTGTGAGGAGCACGCTCAGGTCTAGGAGGGTTTGGCAGTGCAGGTGTTAACTGATGCTCTAGTCCCAGCCAAAATAAGCCGTCTCAAAACCCAGGGGGCTGGGAAGTTTGGCATGTTAACAGGCAAGAGGTCTGCAGAAGGCAGCGAAATCCCAGTAAAGCCCAGTAAAGTTGTTAATGCTTAAAGCTCACCAGGTTTTTTTGTGCTGTGCTTCCCTGCAGAACAACAGCAAATCTCATCCCGCCTACCTGTGGGGCAAGCCTTGGTGTTTTTGTGATCACACTGCCATTTTCTGTATTGGTTGCCAGACCAACGTTCCCATGAGAGACAAGGGTCAGGGGGACGTGGTCATCTTGTTGATTTCCCCGAAACGGGGGAATTTGAGAAGCAGTGGAGATCTGAGTGAAGGTCAAACCCGGTGTCTGGAGATGAGGAAAGGCCACTGCAGAGAGACCAGAGCAGGTGAGAGGAGCACAGTGTGTTGGGAGAGCATCTCTGCGTCCTCATTGACGGGAGATGCCAGAGTGGATCCAGCATATGGTTCCCTGAGACCATATAGCGGCCTATAGCAGAGTGGCCAGGAGGAGACGGCTGGGGAAGAGCTTGAGAAGCCAGGGGATGTGCGATACTGCAGTCAGCCCAATGGCAGGAGAGAGGTTATTCAGGCCTTGGGGTTGGGCTCAAAATCTGAAGCCAGAGGTGTAACGCCCTGTACGGGATTGTGGTAGTTAGCATTGATCATCCAGCTGATCCAAACCAGACCCTTTCTCCAGCTGTTGGCGGCAGCTGGAAAGCAGAGGTTCAGAAGACCTTGCTTTCTAAAACCTGACCCAGACCAGAAGGCTTGTCGTGGTACCTGTGTTGTCTCTCACTGCAGTTGTCACATCTTTGAGAGCAGAGGCATTTGGCTGCCAGTTTGTAGTGCTGACTGTTTTGCAGATTAAACGTAGTTTGTGAGCATGGAAGAGAACCGGGCATGGAGAAGCAAGCGCTTCAGGCAACTGCAAAGTAGGGATGGGGGCAGTCTGTAATACTTCTGTCAGGATGCAAAGCTGAAGGATGTGTCCGTTCAGAGAGCCGAGGCTGTTGGGAGCTCCAGTCTCCAAAATGCCAGACCTCGCGTGTTAAACAGTGATCATCCCTGACGTTTTTTTCTGCTACTCTCTAACACAGTTTCTCTGGTTTTTTTTCTTTGGTTGGTGTTTACTCTCTGGTAGGGGTACAAGCTCAGTTCCATCAAACCACTTGCAAACCTGCCACTTGCCCACCTCCTGCTGGGGGCCAAGCCAAAGGGATGAAGCCTCATGCTCGTACCAATCCCGAAGCAAAGTTAAAGCACTGAGAAGTTGCCCCAGTCAGCCCTGAGCCCGAGTGCAGTTCTCTAAGCTGCTGGAAAAGAATTCATCGGCAGGAGGCGATGGAAGAAGGTACCGTGTGTGTGGCACCTGGGATCAAGTGATCCGCTCAGTTTTGTGCCTGGATCAGTGCTGTGCTTGCACATGGAGTGAGCCCCAGTTCAGAGCAGAAATTCTTGTTAGTCATCGTGGGTGCCAGCGGGCTGTTCCTGCTCTCTCCTCCCCGGTGCATTAATTTCATCTGTTGCGTATACGCAGGGCCTGGAGAATGCTCCTGTGTGGGTACCGTGTATGTGAATGGTAGGTTTTCTGCTTATTTGTGACTGATCTTTCTTGTTTCTTTTAAACAGGGAAATCTTGCTGTGCACTCCCCAGGAACTAAAGAAATGCAAAGAACTGATGAAGAAAGAGGTGCCAATCAAGGAGGGAGTGTAGGTTAGTTCTGGTTTTAAATTGTCTTGCCTGTGTTCTAGCCAAAAGCCTTGTCTTATACAATTGAAACGAGCTGAACTACTGGGTATTTTTCATCCCTGCACAATTCTGTATTGCTACGGACTTTACCAGCCAGAGTCATGGACTCTGGGCCTGTACTGTAGTGAGGTCAAAGCAGGTATTAAAAAAAAAAAAAGCGTGCTTTTCCAAAATGCTTGCAAGATTAAAAAAAAAAACAACACCCATCTGGCTGTGGGCAGGTGGGAATACACAGAACTGGGCAGTGTCACTCAGCATGAGGAACAGTGATGTGGGTACAGCCGTAGCGTGACAGTTCTCATGGCCTGAGCAGCACAGCGAGGATTTCCAGGCAGCAAGGCCGGCTGCCAGGGGTGTGTGAACACCTCCTCCTGAGCATGGAGATGGCCATAGGAGAAGCCAGTGCTGTTCCTGTTGGTGTGTAGCAGGGGACAGTGGGTGGAAGCTGCTCTCAGGGCCTGTCATTAGGAGCTGTCGTCGTGGTACTCAGTGGGAAGTAACACGAGGGAGGAGGCTGAGTCATGAAAGGCCATATTAACTGTATGTGTGAAGTGACGGAAACAACTTCAGGGTGTTAAGGAGACAGTGAGTTGCGATTAAGGCAGTGAGTGAGATGATCCTTGTAGGAGCTTTCTGAGTGGGTCAGAACGGGGCAGGACTG
Source organism: Aptenodytes patagonicus (assembly GCF_965638725.1). NCBI lineage: Eukaryota > Metazoa > Chordata > Aves > Sphenisciformes > Spheniscidae > Aptenodytes > Aptenodytes patagonicus. Next base: position 26,394 of record NW_027472073.1, read on the forward strand.
CACGGAAGGACAGAACAGGCTGTGGCAGTAGTTGAGCCGATCAGAACTCAAGTAGGAGATGATTTGGTCAATGTCTGGTGAAGTCAGCGTCTTATACATGTTGCGCAGACTGCGTAAGGCCTGACTGCTGGCGAGGGAAGGAGTGTGAAAGGAGTGTTGGAGTGGGGGCCTGGCTGATGGGACCCATAGGGCACGTTATGAAAATTCCCTTCCCTAACTATTAGATCAACCAGTCTTTATATTCTTATTAAAGCGTATTTACTTTGTTTATATACATATATGGTGAGTTCCCATGATACCCGGTGATGTGATGAGATAGTGGAATTTTACTGGAGACTTTGGTGTTGTTCATGCTGAAGTAAAAGAAACGAAAGGACAGCCCGGCCCTGGAAAGAAGGAGCTGTCCATGAAGGATAAAGGATACCCCGGGTCAACCAAGATAACGCCAGCGTCCTAGCTCCTCTGAGACGTCTTTGAAACCCTTCCAGCGTCGTCTGGCATCATAGATCAATAACTCCAGCCAGACTGACTCCCGGGACATCTGGATCAATAGACGAGCAGCAAGGATGCTGCAAAACTAGAGTTGCTTTGCAAAGTTTGACGTTGATTAGTAATGGGTGGCGTAGTTGCTAGTGATTAGTCAAGCGGTCTTGTCCCTGAACGATTGAAGGGTATAAGAAGGCTGTGTAAAGGCACATTCGGGGTGCCCCAATTGGGCTGGAGTATGGCATGTGCACAAGAAAATATTTGCCCCTGTAATTCCATACTTGGCATCCTAGTCTCTCGCGTCAGTCGTCGCGCGCCGGTTGTGAATTGTTTGTGACACTGGCTCAGGGTTCACCCGTGGGCAGGGGCTTTTGCTGGATGAGATCCAGGCAGCGCTGGACAAAGCCGTAGGGGGAGAAGTGAGCTGGGCAGCCGGTGCAGCGCCAGCTCCAGGATCTCGGCGTGCGAGTCCTGGCCAGCGATGCCTGCTTGCCGGCCAGGTGCAAACTGAGTTTTCTGTGCTCAGCCAGTCCCTGCCTGGCCACCCGGGGTGTCTGCGGCTCCTTTCCAGGGCCGGATCCGGCTCTCCAGCAGTGATGCTGGTGCTGGGGCAGTGGTGGTAATGCCGGTTCCAGCCTGCGGTGAGGATGCCGGTGGTGGGGCTGTGAGCAGCAGGATGTGGTAGAGATGGCGGTAGCGGGGGCGTTGGTACCAGGCTGGGGTGGGGATGCTGGTTCCGGGGCGTGCAGCGGGCAGGAGCGCATGGGGTACAGGGGCTCCCCCTGGACCACAGCCCATGACCCCAGCCCCTTCGGCCGGTGGAGCACCAGTGTCCCCATCACCACCTGCTGTCCTCAGCCATAAGCAGGGGGACAGGGAGCAGGCACGCAGGGGAGCTGCACCACGGGTGGGATCTGTACTTTGCGCGGGACCTGCACCCCGTGGGGGAGCTGCACCCTGTGGGGAAGCGGCACCCTGCGGGGGATCTGCACCACCTGCCCCCAGGTCCCCCAGGGGTCCTGGCACCCCCTGCCAGATGGTGGCCTGTGCCAGCTGGTATGTGACGGTGTGGACCTGGGCAGCTCAGAGGACACCGGCAGCCCCCGGGAGAGAGGGCAGCATGCAGGCAGTGGCCGGTGGCGTCATGGCAAGTGTGGCGAAGCTCACGCTGGGCACCTCCAATGCCATCGTCAGCCAGAGAGGGAACCTCTCTGTTGGGGGAAGGGAAGAGGGATGATGGGGTGAGATGTTGGTGGGCAGAGGTGGCGGGAGTGTTAGCCAGAGGGCAGGAGCACCACGAGGAGCAGGAGCCTGCTGCTGTACCTGCCATGGCATTTGGTCAGTGTGGGGTTTGTTGGGGGCAAACAGCCTCCGTCCCCGTGGCGATCATTCCGCCAGCACCTGCTTCAGCCAGCCTTGCGAGGGTTTGATTTTTCATACCACAACAACTTCCCATCACAATGATTTCCCATCCTGCTGATGATTTCCTGTCCTCAATGTTGATTTCCCATTCCCATGATGGTTTCCCCTCCCAATGATGATTTCTCAGCCCCATCATGATTTCCTGTCCCAACAGTCTCCCATCCCCATGATTTCCCATCCCAAGCATGATTTCTGGGGGGAGGTGAATTCCCTGTCCAAGAGGAAGGGATGGGGCCGGCACCGGTGACCCTGCAATGCCAACATGTGTGTGCTGCTCCATCCTGGGCGGGTGGTGGGGATGGGCGGGGGGTATGCTTTTGGGTTGTTTTTGTCCTCCCCCTCTCTGCCCCAGGGGGCCAGCTGCTGCTCCCAGCTGTGGTGGAACTAGTGCTGGTACCGGTACCGTGCGGCCATGATGGGGAGCTGTCAGGAAAATTTGGCAATTGGCCCGTGCCGACCGAGGAGAGAGGCTGGGACGCAAAGTATAGCGTTACAAGAGGAATTCTTGCATTCATGCGCCTGAGCTGTCCCATTCAAACTGGGGCACCCCGAATGCGGTCTTACACATGGTTCTTATATCTTTCAAGCATTCAGGTCCAATGCGATTTGCCCAATCACGACCTAACACGCACACACACGCTGCTGTTCTGCAAAGCAACTCTAATTCTGTGGTGTCGTCACCCATCTGATTCTTTCTTGATCCAGCCGTCCCCGGGGTCGGTCTTGCTGCAGTTCCTTATCTCCGATGCCAGATAAGGGGAGGGTTTCACAGGGGAGTTGGAAGGGCTGGGATGCTGGCGTGGTCTGGGTAGTCCAGGGGTATCCTTTCTTCTTCAGGGTGGTCTCCTTCTCCTCCTTGCAATGAGCTGGGGTCCTTTAGTCATGCTGACTGAACCATGGCTATGCAGTATACAATGTAAGCTATATATCTCTCTCTTAAGAAAGTTCATACAATTGCATACTCTCAAGACGAATTGGTGCAATAGTTAGGGAATGAGATTTTCCTAACAGTCCCTCCTTTTCTTTTGACCATCAGGGTCACACTATACTACTGTTCCTAACTGAAGTCGTAAGTCGAGTGCACAAGGTAATACAACACTGTAAACACACACATCTAATTACAAAGCAAACCAAGACAGTGAATACAACCACCCAAATCCTTTTAGTTCACAGTGCTCTACATAAGTGTGGGAGCCAAGAGGTTAGCCACCCAAATAGATTTAGGGGAGATCCCTGCCTTACTTCAGGTAATATTTGTAAATGAGTCTTTACCTTGTTTCTGTCAGTTTCATTTATCTGGTCTTGATATACATAAAAAACCCAGCAGCTGTTATTCCGTAATGCACATACTCTGTCCTGTGCTGCTCAACGGCGGTCTAGGGCTAATCGATTCTGTATTGCCATTTGTGATGATAATTTGATTTCTTCCTGTAGGGCTGGAATACTATCTGCGATTTCATTGATGGCTTTTTCTAATTCTCTTGACACATTTGCAATAGCTCCTTCTCGTTTTGCAAGCCCTAACCGTGGGATAAAAGCTGTTGCAGACAGGTGGAACTTAGTGCCGCATTCTATCAGAGGGTTGTAACACTTTGTCCCGTCGAGATGGGTAGCTAGGAGCTACAGAGGCAGAAGAGGTTCTAAGGGGTTCTAACCTGTGCGGAAGGTATGAATGCACTTAGAATACCCTTTTCAGCTCAGGTTGAGGGTAAATCCTCGAATGCCCTTTCTTCACCTATCCAATATTGCCCTGGTAGTTGTGCAAATAGGGTAATATAATCTTCAACTCAGTCTGAATCATGTCGATTATTTCCTGTCAAAGGGTTAGCATGTGCCGGATTTGGTTGTTTAGGTAAACCAGTAAGGGTCGCACCCAGAGTAGTTGACTCAGAGCAATCGGGATCCTATAGGCCCGTAGTGGCAACCAAACTTGTAACATTTAGCTTGATTATGGATTCCTGCAGAATACCACATTAATCTATCTGCGAATATCCCCATTGTCTCGGAGTCTGCAGGGCCTGATAAACTCCGTCCAGGAAGAAATCGACAGCGTGATGGCTTATTACCACAGGTTTTGTGTGGTATACAGTAAGGTTTTGGAAGAATCTGTGGAGGAATACCGATTGCCTTTAGGCCGAGGAAGAGATCTATGGAACGTTCCAGGCATAAGACTCCCCTTTTCATCTGTATGGTCATAAGATCTGAATTGTCCATGTCCGTCCATTTTATTAATGTTAAGGCTCTATTGGCATTTCCAGTTCCCAGCCCCTACAGAGTGAGTAAGCTTGTCTATAGGTTTGCTCTCCAAGCATACCCAGGGGTCTCCTCTCAGACTAGTGTCAAACCCTTCTTGGCGGAAGGGCGGCAAGCTTCCTTTCTTCATTGAAAACTCGTAACGTCGGTGCCTGTCCTTGTACCACTGAGATTTCAATGGGACAGGTACCCAGGAGAGTTGGTTTCTGGTAGAGGATGGGCTTTTAGTGCATATCCAACGGTCGGGCTTCTTTGCCTCTGCTGCTGTAGTCTGGACTGTTGCCATGGCCGAATTATGGAATGAATACGTGTAATCCATATTCCACCACAGGTTTATAAGCAAGGCTACTATATTAAAACCTCGGCTTCCAAATCACTAGTAACAGGAAAAAACAACAGACAGAAATAGCAAAAATCCCTTGGATAGAGAGGAGAGCACTGAAATCAGAAAGGTTTCCTGACTCCGGAAACCCAAAAGGCATTTAAAGATCTAAACCAAGCAGTCCTGGAAGCTTGAAGAGGGCAGGGCCGCCACGCCGACATGACGTGGGCCTTTTGTCATAATGAGCTGGGTCACAAGAGGTGCAGGGGGGTGGGTGCGGTGTGCTGTTGTGCGTGCGGAACGCTGAGGCAGGGGTGCCCGAGTCGCCGTAGCGAGTGGTCGGGCCTGGGAGCGCTGCGTGTGAGAGAGGGAGCGGAGGCCGAGCCTCTCCCTGTTGTCCATCCGCCTACCCGTGCTGCGAGGAGGAGCTCGATCACTGAGGGCCGCGGGCCAGAGTCATTGTCGGGGTGGGGGCCGGGGCCTCGCAGTGTCGCTGCGATGGAGTCCTGAGGCCTTCACCAGCCGAGTCTGCCTGAGGCCGCAGGGCCTGGCCATGCCAGAGCGCTGCGGCCTCTGAGCATCGCCGGCCCGCTCGAGCTCAGCCCGCTCTGCTTGCCCCGGCCCCCTCGGTGGCCCTTCCCCGCATCGCCGTGGGCCCTAACCCAACGGGGAGGCCGCAACGCCATCTGCCGCGTTAGACGCTGTTGCAAAGCAGGCACCGCCTGGCCCTCACCATGTCGTGTGTCCACTACAAGTTCTTCTCCAAGCTGAACTATGATATGGTCACCTTCCACGGCCTCCACATCTCCCTGTGCGACCTCAAGCGCCAGATCATGGGCCGCGAGAAGCTGGAGGCGGCCAACTGTGACCTGCAGGTCACCAACGCCCAGACCAAAGAAGGTGCGTGGAGGTGGCGGGCACGGGGTCTCGGGGATCGCCTGGCTGGTGGCGTCGCAGACCACCCCATGGCGGCTGTGTCCTGCGGGAGCTGCGCTCTGCTCTTTGTGGGTCATCCCCACGTAGCGTGAGTTGGCCTGGGGCCCATCCCGCCGGCGTGCGGGGGGACCAGGAGGGCAAGTGGCACCCAGGATTAGGCAGGGTGGGAAGCGATAGTGCGATTCGGCCACGATCGGTAGCTGTGACTTGTGTTGGCCTCACAGAGCTGTTCTTTTGTAGTTGCTGTTCTGACAACTGCCTTCAGATCTGTGTTTTAGACGCGGAGGTAGGCGTAGAAGAATACGTGGTTGATGTGCGACATACAGCGCTTACAAAAGTTTTGGTTTCCTGGAATTCTTCCAGGTAAAATGATAAGGAAATGTGGGAGGATATCTTATAATAAGAAACTTGCCAGATTTCTTTGAAATCTGGCGGAGAAAACTGAAAGTGATAGAAATAGAACAGGTGGCTAAGTTGAAGAAAAACAGTGGGTTTGGCGACTTAATTTTGTCTTCAGCTTGTTTTACTCCAGTGCATTGGAAAACTGGTTTTGTGGCTGGTGCAGAACCTGCTCACTAGCAACAGTTTGGATCCAGAGTGTATGTGTGAGTTATAATCTCTGCAGACCCTTTAAAGCCATCTTGCCCATGAGTGTTCTCTGAATCTAAATTATACTTTGGAATTTCTTGTTAATATAACTTCTTTTCCACACCACAGACATTGTCATTCAGATGCTCTTCAGCATCATTTCATCTTTCATTTCTAACCGTGTTTTTTTTTCCTGGTACTACGTGTTAACCGCATCAGGGCAGTACTGAAGTTTTATGGCAGAGCATTTATGGTGAATATACCTAAGAAATGTTCTTAGCGAAGTCATAACTTCTTTTAAATCTAATAAATGGTGCTTGATTCTCAGAGATGATAAAGGCAGAATTCCCTTCAAAAAGCCTATACTCAAGAATGATGCATTTAAACTTGCCTCCTTTTAATTGGATCTGAATTTCTTGACCTGTCTTTTAGAATCGATGTTCTCACAATATTGTGGAAGAACTGCAAACTCCAGAACTCACGTTTCTTGAGGACTCCTTCCTGCCCCGTAACATGCTGACTCAAAACACTTGGAGAATGTGCTGTTCTGCTTATCAGGCAAAACACAATACAATACAGAACCAAACATGGGACTCTCAACTGGTCTTAGATGAATAGCTTTAAGGTAGAATATTGCTCTTGCAAGACTGTCTCTCGAACTCAGAACTTGCTTGAGTTCAAGTGCTGCAGCATGCGCTTGTCCGTTTTAGTAATGCCACGATGTGACGTCTTCAAAACAAACTCACGCTAACTCTGAATGAACTCATTTGGCCTCACAGCTGATGTCTGTCTGTCTGTCTGTCTGTCTACTGGAATGTCTTCTACACTGTGCAAACCTAGCGTTTTAGAGCAGACATTGAAGCAACTTTTAAACCTTGCCCTTCACTGTGCCATGTTGTGTTGCGGTGCTAGTATGGGGGATTCCTTTGGTTACACCTCAGAGTGCAATTAATTCTTGGGCTGCCGTGCGGCATTATGCTGTAGAGCTTTCAGAAAGGCTACGGAGTTCCCTGTTTCCCTGGTTGAGTTGAGGGTACGTCATGTACCCCTTCAAAACCCACGATGTTACAGTGGAGCTCACGCACTGCCTGTCTGGGAGTCAGCTGCTCTGACTCTGTCACCAGCAGGTTTGGGACCTCTTGGGGGTGGGCTGTCGGCTAGGTTAATGTCCCTTGGGCAGGTGCTTAGGCCAGGCCTAGTTTGGTTCCTTACCACGTTGTCTCCAGCATTGCTTTCGCTTTCCCTGTCACGCGCTGAAACGGCAAGCAGTGCCAGTAAGACATGAAGGCCTCGGGCGGTCTGTATAATCAGGTTAATGACTGAAAGTATGTTAGGTTTTATTGACTCATCCTTTCAAAGCAGTACAGGTGCTCTTTTGGAGCACAGTTCTGTATGGTAATAATGGAAATGAAAGTTCCATGACCTGTTTGGCCTGCTGAACTAGCTGACTGAAGAAATGATGATATACCAGTTGTAGATGAGATCATTGACACCTATTCTGGTGGAAGCTGAAAATCCAGAAAGAGTAGTCCAGCCTATGACTCAGGATGTTTCGAGGCAGTGCTTTCAGTGCCCGCTACGTAGATGATTTGTTTGTCGCAAAGCGTGCAAGTGGTGTTGATTAGAACAGAGTTAAAAAATGACATAATGAGAAAGCGTATTTTTAAGCGCTAGGGAGCAAATGCGTTCTTGGGAGGTACCGTGTTTTCTGGTAGGGAGAGTCTGGCATGTTAGTAGTCATCTTCCTCTCTTGCTGTGCAAATCCTTCCCCCAGTAGCACAATAGCTGGTCAGCAAGGCATCTAAGCCTACTAAAGGCTTTTCTTTGTCATTTCGCACATAGGCTTGCCTTCTGATGACTTCTGTTCTGATGAGCTTCTGCACTTTATGTGGGTGAAAATACTTCTCTAGGCAGTGCTCAGAGGGATGCTTTTGCACTGCTGTCTGAGTCAAAAGGGTGGATTAAAGCCGGCCATAAAATAAAGCCGGAACTTTTTTCAGTAGCTTGTTTATAGCATACATATGACACAAATTCTTAAAAGTAGCAGATGTTCAGAATTGTCGATGAATTTAAAAATGGGATTTTTAAGTTGTGCATTCAATGCGAAGCAGCATAAACTTCAGAGCATAACCTGAGCTGTTTGTGCTTTTTTGCAGGAAGAAGGTTGTGGACACTAATGCAATTGTTGATTTAAGATTTCTAAGCCAGCATGAGGCAGCAGTCAAAGCAGCTATTGTTTAACTTGTCTGCCTCCATTCGTTCCTTGAAAGACTTCTTTCCCTTGACTCTTCCAAGCAGACTCTTTTCTTGCAGAATAGAGAGCAAGTTTTAGGCTGTTATGTCTCTTCTGCTCTTGACTTTACTCTAACATCCAAATCTTCCTTTGCTTTTGCAAGCTTTCTGCGTTAAGTGAATCCTTATTTTTAATCACAGGTCAGGCTGACAAAAGCCCAGTAGCCACTTGCTGGCCATCACAGACAGCAAAACAGGTTTTGAGCTATAAGGGAGTAGGAATCAACAACGTTGTTACCTGCAGCTTTGCTGAACATTTCCACTGGAGCTCTGCTTGGACAAGTGTGAAAAGCAGCCTTGTTGAGCGTGATGTCCCTGCTGACTTTGCAGGTGTGGAGTCATGCGGGGAGGCAGAGTGAGACTGCTTTGCAGGTCCGGGTAGTTGCCAAGTCTCTGCTAGGGGATGTTGCTGCCCGCGGGGAACGGGTTCCTGCTGGGAGATGCCAGTTTAGCCTGAGAGCTGTTAGACTGAGCTGGCATCTGTTAAATTCAACTTGAGCAAACAAGAATGTCCAGGGAGTTCAGGAATAGCGCTCCAGCTTTAGTCCTTTCCTATTACCAAAAAAAAAAAAAAAAAAAAGTTAACTTTTTAGTCTACATTGTTTGACTTCACCTTTAATACATTTCATCACCAAAATGAATTCAAGTAATTGAGGCGAAGGAAAAAGGAATGCATTAAAGCCAAGTGGTATCAGGTCCCTTCACAGAACTAACTCAGCAATGTACTCTGCTGTCCGTAAACACTCTTCCACAAATCCTCTGACGCGGTGACCGAGCTAGTGGGATACTTACCAAATACAAGTATGTGCCGTGGTGAGTGTCCTGTACAAAAAATCCGTTGACTTCATCAAGCTATTGTCACTCTTCAGTTGATCCGTTTAAATGTGTACTGATTGACTTTTAAGGTGAGTTCCTTTTTATATCAGTCTGTTATCAGGTGGCTGGAGCTCTCTTCACCGTGCACTTAGCAAGCGGATTGAAAAGAAGCATCTCTCTCTCTCTCTCTCTCTCTCTCCCCCCCCCCCCCCCATGCAAGGATAGTCTGTTCAGAAGGCAGATGTCAATGCTTCTCTTCTAATGGCCGATGAATTGTCACAAACTCCTAAAAGAGGACTTCTTCCTCTTCTTGCATCATACACCTGTTGTGCATGTTCAAACTGACCTCTGCAGGCTTGCGTAAGTTGTGAATAAAGGCATCGGTTGCTGTCCTCATCTACACGGTCTCTTTCTAGGAGAGGTGCTGCCGCTTGTCATCTTCTGCAGAACTGCCACAATCCTCAGCTCGGCAGAGGCGCAGCAAACTCCTGCCTTTTTGTGGAGCCACTGTTGCTTATCCTGTACCTCTGAAACCTCAGCCCAGGGGTTTGTGGTCTGGACCAGAACGAATACTCTGTATGACTCCGTTCGGCAGGTAGAAACAGCTGCTTTGGGCTTCTAGAACTGCAGCTGGCGTGATCTCCCCGTTGTTTGTCTGGGCCTCAGTACTCTTTGAGCTCCTTCTCCACCAGAAAGTCCCAGCGCAGGCCTCTCTGGACAGGTGGCTGTGTAACGGTTGGATTTTCCTTTTGAGAAGAGCTCTAGGGGTTGGTTTCAGGATCTATGACTTCTGTAAAAGCTTCTGTTTCTGTCATTAGTAGCCCTTTCTCCTCCAATTTGAAACTGCTCTGAAGTCCAGAGGAAGCTTGCTGTTTGGTTCCCTAGGGGGGAAGATCAGGACTTGGTTTCAGCTCCGTACTTTCTCAGTTTTCTGAAGAAGCATTCTGTCATTTGGAAATAGAAGTAAAATTTTCATTTCGTTGTTGAAATAGTGTCTTCTGGTAGGTGCGTTTTGGTCTAAGAGAGGTTCCTGCCCGTAGGAATAATCTACTGAAAAATGGAGCATCAGTTGTGAAATATTCCTTTTGTGTGTGTGATCACTGAGCAAAACCACCCTGATAGAGCTTGACCAGATGTGCAGCACCTTTGGTTTTCAGACCACCGTTCTGATTCGGTCTGCAAAGGTAAGGCCTTTTAATATTTAAACCTGTAGGCAGATGCCAGGGAGTGGCTGCTGATAGTGCTTTAAAATACTTAGTCGCATCCCGCTTGTGTAAGTACACTATAAAAACCTTTCTCATGGAGAGATCTTTGCATTTTAAGCTTACTCAGTCCAAGTGTCTCAGGCAGTTGGTTTTCTTGTTTGGGCCTCATGTAAAAGGCCAGAAGGCTTTCCTCCTCTTCGGAAGACGGACATGGTGTAAGCCAAGGCAAAGCACGGACAGCTTCAGGCACACCCTGTTTTCGAAAGGCTTTTCAAGGCTGTCTTCCTAAGTCATTTCGTTTGAGTCTCTCTGCTCTGCAAAAAGTGAGTCAAAAGAATTCACGTCCCTTTGGTTAATTCGAACTCGATGATTAGCTTAAGAGGGGAGATACCACTTTTGTTGGAGCCAATTCTGCCCTACTCGTGAAAGCAAGCTCAAAAAACCCCCAAAATTTCTGTGGTCCAAATTCTAGCACTGCCAGTTTCGTTTCCATGTAAATGGAAAGCACTGAGCAGCTGAGAAGTGTGGTTGTTGATGGGTTAAGCTCCAAGAAATAGACAGAGGTGGCAGGCTGCCTTCTGTGTTCTGTCAGTCGTGAGCACTAGCAGCAGAGGTGAATCGTTTTTCGTTAGCAGCTATGAAAGCAATGGCACAGAGTTTTCATGTTTCAGCTAAGCGCCTGTTTTGTTGCAGGGCAAGCTAGTCAGGCTTTAGAATCTGGTTTGGGCAGGTGAGACTTTGCTGTGCTTTGTTTTTCTCCAGAGATCTATTGGTTTTGTAGCCTAAGAGAAGCAAAAGCAACTTAAGCCAGATCAGGAGAGAACCTCATGCATTAGCGGACTCTCCGTTAGTGACCTTTGAGACCCTTTTGCTGTTGGCATTCAAACTCTTTTGAAAAAATGAAAAAGATGTTGCTGCTTGCGTTTGATTCTCAAAGCTGAAGATTTCTTGCCATGTACTGTTAGTGTGTTGAGACGATAAAAGCGCGATGTTGCCTATAAAATGTTGCTTTTACATCTGTCAAGGGATTCTCTGAAGTGCTGTGTAGTTGCATGTTAAGATACATTCTTAGGAACTGACTGACGTTTTTTTTTCTGTATTTATGTTGTTTTCAGAATACACAGATGATAATGCTCTGATTCCTAAGAACTCATCGGTAATTGTTAGAAGAGTCCCTGTTGGAGGAGTTAAAGCTACCAGCAAAACATATGTTTTGTAAGTATGCATAAAGCATTGTATTCTTTGTGAGGGGTTTCAGCGTGTTAACTTTTTTAACGGATATTAGTTGACAGAGGCATTCAGATTGTCTCTTTCTTGTTAAAGCTGCTGTTAATTTTTGTTGTCATGGGGTAGATTTTAATGTGTCTGTCCCAAAGTAGACTTACCTTTTTAGGCCTGCTGGGACATGGGGTTCAGACTCCAACAGCGGTAACTGTTAAGGTGATTCTATTGGGTTTGTTCCTGGGGCTGGTTTTTCTGAGACCCAAGTTGAGGATCCTGTTTCCTCTACGTGGAGAGATTCCTTATTATATGTGTTTGCTTCTACTGCTTTGATAGTAAAGACAGATACTCATTGTAGTGTAGACTTACAGTTTGTTCCCATCTTAGAAGAGTCCGATTCTCAGTGTTTGACTGTTTCTTGCATTTGGGGGAGGGGGGGCGGGATATGGCAGGTATTCTTACGCCCCAAATCTAGGTGTTTTGCATCCTAGCTGTAGAGGAAAGACCAAGGGTTGCCAGCTGGCGAACCATGCAAACAAGAAGTGATTCCTATTAGTTTCCGAAAGACAATGTCCGTTTCAGGCAGGAGAAAAAGAACAATGTCCTCAAGTGTATTGCCTTTTGTGCGCGTACGATGAAGGAATAGTTAATCCTTTCCAAACTTGAAATGCAGTAAGCGGTTTAGCACGTTACCAGATGTTACGAGTTCTCTTTCTAAGTCTGTTTTTAGCCTAAGCTGATATCCGTGCCCCAGGTTTTAATTCTGTATTCCCAAGATGTGCGGAGGACAGAGAATCGGGTGTATGGATTGGAATGACAGATACTCAAATGCAATCCTGACTACAGGATTATTGCTGTCATTTATGTATTCACACGGTCCAGTTCTAGATCAGCTACATTAGCATTGTTTGAATGGTCATGTTTTCCAGCCTTCTTAAAGATACGCCTCTCCACCACAGTGAGTAGATATTATTAGCCTGTGGTTTTGCCATGCCTTTCTAATGATGGTTCTCAATAAATAAAGTAGACTGAGGAGTTACAGTGTGTCTCGAACAAACAGGACGGCGGCATCCTGGTACCCGTGAAGCATTTGCAAGCCAACACCCTGAAGTTGTGTGGCTCTGCATGTAAACTTTGGGCATATTAGTGCAGTAGTTGTTGCAGTGCTTTCAGGCACTACCTAGTAATTCTGGACGCCACAGCGTTGTGCTTATAAACATGGCCTTGTTTTGGGGGTTAATTTAAATATGTGTGCTTAGTGCTGTCTTGTCAATGCATCCCCTGTTTCTGGTTGGATGGCACGCTCTCCTGGTCTTGTAATGCTGCCCTAAAATGAGCGGAGAGATGCCGCTAGCATCAAAGATCAAATAAATACCTGTATGCGGGGATAAGGAAAGAATGGCCCTGCTTCAAGGTAAACGGATGAAGAAACCGTTGTGTGGTAATCTAAAGTATTTCCTCGTGCTTCCTCGCCTTCAGGAGGTACGTGGCTGTGATTGTGAGCCTGGCGGTGTTCTCGCAGTGGCGGGAGGCATGAGCCTTTCTATTTGTACATCCATTCCACAGCAGCCTTTGAGTTGCCTCTGCTCATGGGACGCTTTGGGTGATGTATGAAGTGTTTGTTAACTATATCGATGCTTGCATGTCTGATTCGTGATGAGCGGCATGCAGATACAGATCAGTGAGTATGTGGAATCTCAGCACGTTTTTTAAACGTAATCAATATTTCCTAAAATATCGTAGCATTTTCAAGAAGATCTTAAAGCAACTTCTGGCAAGTAAGGCCTTTTTTTTTTTTTTTTTGTCACAGGGCTCCTAAATCGCACAGAGTCCTAGGAACGGCTTTCAGGTGACATTTCTACTACTATTTTTCATCAATATAGCATATGTAACACGTTTAGTATTCTGGTGCTTTCATGGCGAAGTATGGTAGATATCTGAACACGGTGCTTGGGCTTCCGCAAAGAAACACTGCTCTAAAGACGATGCTGCTGACATTTTTGTTCTTTCTTTGTCAGACGACTGATTTTTTTCACTTACGTAAAGTTGCCCTTCCAAGTGTCCAGACTATTGCTGTTCTTTCTTAGAAACTAAAGTACTGTATCTGGTGCCTGTTTGTAATACTAGGGATATACAGATTGGCGAGAGTTACCTTGGTATTTTGATGGTTGATTATTTAAGAACACAAAACTGTAGTACAGACTTCATAATTTTGATACTTACGTAGCAGAGAGAAAATCTCTGAGGACTTCCTCTTGCACTGCTGTGTTCTGTATCTGTAAGTCTTAGAGTAACTGGTGACAAAGTGGAAATGTGATTTGGGGGGGGGGGGCTTTAGTTGCCCTGAAAGTACCAAGAGAGAACAGTTTATGCATACAAATAAATTTCCGCATTCGCTAGACTATCAGAACATAATGGTTTGATGTTCAGGTTTTATAATCTGTTTTCACTGCTTTATGCTGGGTACAAGTGCTTCATTTTAAGTTCTGATCACCTTTATTTCTTCTTGTAGCAGTCGAACTGAGCCAGTGAGTGGAACATCAAAAGCAGTACGTAAAAACACAGTCTCACACTTTTTTCTACACACTGCACTTCTTCTGCACGTAGCTGTTTTTTCCCCAGAGTCTGCTAAAACCGCTCCCTTGAATTCTTCCACCCCATTAGGTAATGAAGGACAGGAGCTATTTCCAGGGAAGGGTTTTAATCTCTCTTCTGATCAATTCAGTGACCTCTTGAGGAGAGCTGTTCAGTTTACGTTGTGAAATTTTAGTCTACGTTTTTGAACAACGTAAGACATAGGAAGCAGCGATTCGAGTGTCTTTCCGATACTGTTTTACTAGTGTCAGCTTAACTGCTGCTTGTGGCGTAATATAATTCAGTATACTGGAAGAGGAACAAGATAAGCGTAACCCTTGTTACCTGTGGAAAAACTGCACTTCAGTATTAGTTCTCAATGAACGCCGCAGTCCATCACGAACCAGTGGGCTGAGGACTTCATTCCTGCAAGCTGTTCCGGCAGGTAGCTGGGAGGGAGGAGTGTGGTTGCAGCGGAGAAAAAAATGGCAGGGTTGTGCTCTGAATCCCTGCTTTCATCATCATTAAAAGTTGGTTTTGGTCTGATAGCAAGGAGAATAATGTTAAATTCTCACGCTTCCCAAACTAATTGGGATAGTACGGCCTGTGGTCTGACAAAATACAAGAAATGAGTTTTCTCAGGTTTTATAGGCTACTCCGTCATGGTAAACACCTTTATTGCAATAATTTGAGCAGTTTAATTTTTTCTAGACAAAGTTTTATGGCTGATGTTTTGGACTGGTGTTTTTACTTGGGTTTTGTGGGGTATGGTGAGTTTGGCATTATTAAACTTAGTGGCAGGAGGGGCAGAGTTCATGTTTCAGGGCTGATACGCCCGTGCTTTACTTTGACAGGCAACTACTCTGTTCATAAAAGCATAACCGTGTGCATTTATAAACGATGAGACATTAACTGATTAATTTACAAACTGCACTGAAAATAAGTTTCCTGTAGTGATGCTTCCTTCTCAAATAAACTTAAAATTTGGTTAAAGTCCTTTTTAGCTAAAAACTGACAGCTTCCTTACCCCTTTGACTTCTAAGCAGTTGTGAGCGTTTGGCAAGGGTCCCTCTCCGAGCTATTCTGGAGCAGTAAGTTGATCTCAGGCGGGTTTGGTTATTTTAGTGACTTCTCGTTAACCCCATGGGCACTCCTAAGCCGTCATAGGCTTGGGCTTTGTTTTGAACAAATACAAATTACACTGGCTTGGAAATGCCTCTTTCAGTGACGCTCAGAGGATAGAGTGCAGACTTTCAGGCTACAGTAGAGGTTAACGATTGCTATGTTTTGATTGTAGAGCTTGAATATGTGTTTAATTTTTTGTGAACAGATTGATGACTCTTCTGCACCCATTTCTCTGGCCCAGCTTATTAAGGTATATATACATATTCTTGTCAAATACTTAGGGAAAAAAAGCGTTTGCTTTGTATTTTTAAATCTTCTACGGTGATCTATAGCCGGATAACTGTTGTAATGCGAACAAAACTCTAATTTAGCTTTTAATAATTACTTATTTTAACTTTAAAATGTCTGTATAGTCTGATACTATCCTGTAAAGAGGAGCTGCCAGTGTGGGAAGCTAGAAGGGGAGTACCTGATCAGCCCCAACGTAATGTTGCGGGATTACTCATCTTCAAGACACAAAGAAGAAGCATTCAGAAGCTGTTTACCGTTTTTCATACGTTTCCTTAATTTTGCGTTGGAAAGTAACACAATTTTCACAGCAGAATTTAATTGGCTGTAAGTTATGGACATTTCGGGGGGGGTGCGACAGCCAAATTAGAGGCATGCTCCAGAGAGCATGGACAATTGTGTGGCTGTTTTTGAATTTCTAGTCACTATGGATCCATTCTTTGAATGCTGCACAATTTCATAAATTGTGGTATACATACAGTGGACAACACAATCTAATTTGTCCGAACGCAGGCGATGTAAACTGTGCCAATGTACCCAATTGTTTATACGCATTTATACCAATGTGTATGTGTGGCATATTAGCAGATGTGACCTTCTGAAACTGTTGTAACGCCGTGTTTTGCTATGGAACCGCTTGCATTTTTTGCTCAAGAACGTGTAACTTTGCCTGGGCAAGCACTAGCGATTGCACTTTGTGAAAAGGCGCGGTGCTAGCCAGTTAAATTACTAGTCTTCAAAGTTCCAAAGATTAGAGAAGGCAGGGCCTAACGCAGAGGAGCTAGTTCTTTCTCCTGAGAAGAAGGGCTGGAGTTCATTTCCAAGAACGAGAAGTCTCCTCCCACTGGGAACTTCTTCCCTCTCTCCCTGCAGCAATTCAACTGTGTACGTTTGGCAGAAAAAAAAGAACAATCACTTTGGAAGGTAGCCACCGAAAGAAATTGGTCTCCATTAGTGCTGTCCCTGAACGTGTCCTTGGTCCTGTAAACTCACGTGAAGTTGTACTCTAGAACGTGAAAAACCGTCCAAGTGGTGTACACATTTAAGCTTCTGAGAAAATCTAAGTATTTCAGAAAAATACAGGAACAGAACATAAAGCAGCTCAAAACTGTTACTTACTCCAACCTCTTCAGTGCAGACTGGCCTAGCACGGAGGCAACATGTTGTCAAAAGTTTTCCGTTTCATTATTACTGTGCATTAAATGCCACGTTTGAATTTTGGTCTATTCCTTGTAATGTTTTGTGGGTTTGGGGTGTGTTTTGCAAACCGTTGGGGTTCAACCAAATTAGTCAAGTATCTGTAAAGTCTTCTGTAAATGGTCAGGGAAATGAGTTCATAGCTGTCGATCTGGATTGTGTTACTGTTGAGAAAAAACTGTGTCTATGAAACAACCGTTTAATAAAATGTTGACACTAGTGGGTTGCTTTTGTGAATGAATGCATCTCGAAACAAAAACACGCGTGGTTGATCTGAATGCTAGGTGCTGGAAGGTCCGAAGAATGTACAGTCGCTCCCTTAGACCCTGCTGGTATCTGGACTAGTGTGTGATCAACACACGTGAAGAAATACTCCTTAAAAGAAACCAGCTGGCTTCAGTAATTTGAAGATCTAGTTCTGCATAAGGTTTCTATTACAATTTGTGCGTTAAAAGGACACGGTCAAGTGGGCAAAAACACTGCAGGTTTTGCTTACTGTAGTTAAATCCCTTAATATGAAGGAGTTAGCAGGGGAGGAACATGCCGCCTGGACTGCCCACAGCACACGGTGGTCAAATTTCTACTGAAAAGAATCTTTTGTCTTGCTGGGGGATTCTAAAAAGCTTGATTCCTTTTAATGCTTCTGTGTCTGAAGCTGAATTTCAGCAAGCAGAAACAACTTCCCCGACTCTTAAGCTGTGTGTCCTTTTAATGCTGCAAAATGTAAATAATGGTACTTGCATACATCTTGCTCAATTAAATGTGCAGCGGGTATCTTCTCCTTCAAATAGTCTGGAGCTGAAAAACCAGTTGAAAAACACCGGATAGTGTAATTTTTTCTACACGTAGCTTCAGTCCCCTTGGAAGAAACCTGGATTGGTTACACAAGTCTTGATGCAAGGTACAAACAGAGGCCGAGGCTGCGAGTGCCCGAGAATGCTCTTTTCAAGTAGGCTACAGGCACCTAAACACCACGTAACGGCGTAAGGACCCCCCAGAACATCTTCAGGACAGCTCTACTGTATATAAGCGGCTGTGTTCATGCAACCTCGGCCAGCGTTGTGCTGCTCTTTACAGGACGGGGCAAGTGGTGGTGTCTGGGGCTGTGTGGGCTTACCTGTGTTTCTGACGTGTGTGTCAAATACTTACCTGTCACACAGACTGCCAATCTGGCCGAAGCCAATGCTTCCGAAGAAGACAAAATAAAAGCCGTGATGATACAGTCTTGCCGTGAATACGATCCAGTCAGGTAAGTGGTGATGATGTCAAAGCTGGTCTTTGAAGATTATGGAAAACTTGTAGAGATGTCTGTTCTAACGCATACCTTTTTCTTTTATTCCCCAAACCCTTTTAGTTACCTGAAGAAACCCTTGGGTCCACCTCCACCATCATATACTTGCTTTCGTTGCGGAAAACCTGGCCACTATATAAAGAACTGCCCAACAAAGGGGGTAAGATTGTGGGGGGCTTCTGGTGTTACTTCGTTTTCAGTTTTTTTACCTGGGCAGTTACGTCACCAATACAGCAATACTCATATTAAGAGTTGTTTCTCTTGGGGGGCAATACGGCGCTTATGTGGCCATGTGGCAAAGCCCTTCAAAATCCAAGGGAAACCTGGAATTATGAATGTAAAATTTTCTTTTTTCTAGGTCATAGACATGAAACATGTCCATAGATCTTCCTCTGGGAACTTTCAGGCCTGTTTTTATATATTTCAATACTACTGGAATTTTTTCTGGTTTTGCCTCTTTTTAATGACAGTCCACAGTTTTTCGTATTTCGTATAAAAACAAGATGTGTCTGTCGACCCCACCTATTGAATATTTGCGTGTTTTAATTACACAAGCCTCTGGTTGCGCGTTCATGCCATTTAACGTTGGTCACTGAATGTAGACGCATGAGATATGACTTCAAGCGTCACGCACAGATGGTGAATACACGTTTCCCCAGGGAGTGGTTCAGAGCACCGGATGAGGCTCTCGCTCTGAACTGCGCTGTGCAGGAGGAGCGGGCTTGCGTCTCTTCTCTGCGCGGATGGTGAGCTGGGGGATATTTCACCCCTAAGGAACCTGAAGTTAAGCCAAAGAATGTCAACTGAGCTGGAAACACCGCTCAAGCCTTTGGAACATCCTGGCTATGTTCCTGTAGGAAAATAAGTATTTTAGTGGAGCAACCCTTACGCTAGGCCAAAGGAGAGGATTAAAGGCTTTTGCTGCCTAAAATAATCATTGAAATGTCATTTTAAGGGTGGGACTTCAGATGAGATATGTCTGCATTTCTTTTCTTAACAGGACAAAAATTTTGAGTCTGTTCGCAGAATTAGGAAGAGCACAGGAATTCCGAGGAGTTTCATGGTGGAGGTGAACGATCCCAATACAAAGGGTGCTATGCTGACAAGCTCTGGAAAATATGCGATACCAATTATTAATGCGTAAGTATGGAATTAAGTGGACTGACCAAAAAGTGAACGAGAGAAACCAGGCGTGAATGTCTGGGTGGCAATGCAACCAAGTTGGCCAGCGCCTGTAATGACAGGGGAGGAAGCATTGTCGTTGTATCTTCCCCTTAAAATCTGTGATACTTTCTGATACTAAAATAGGGTGGTCCTACTGTTCATGCCCCTGGAAGTTGGTTAAGCTTGTGGCATGCTAAGAATCTGTGTTTCTGCAAAACTTTTCAGCAGTGTGTACAGTGGAGGCCTTCTCTTTGAAAGCTCGTTTTGCTTCCGTTTCATGTTTCAAAGGCTTCTTGCAAAATTTAACAAACAGCTGTTGGACTGAGATTGCCTCCCCCTCAGACTTTTACCAAAGCCCATGTGTGAAACAGACTGAAGCTTTCCTGTTGCTATAAAGGAACAGGAAAAGACTACTGTGTGCCGACAAGGGCGGCGGTTTTAAAATGCCCTCGGTAGCACTTCTGTCTCTCTGTCGTGGATCTCCGTTGGTAGCAGCTGTAACACAGACTTCTTCCATTTAGAAAATGTAATTACTCGGAGACTAACTTGACCCTGAGCCTGCAATTTACATTTACCCTCGGGCAAAGGAGAGGTGGGATTCATTTCACCTGATTTCTAGCTGTCAAAAAACTATTTTTCTAGGCCGAGCTAATTTCTGAGTTGATCCAATGAATGGGAGAGTTCTGCAGAAGGAAAATTGTTCCCCCTCCCTCTTCTAGCGCTGTGGCTATAGAAAAGTGCATTAAGCTAAATGCCTCCGTTTTGGAAGGCTAATGTGGAGTGAGAAGACTCCCATCATCTATTATCTTCCTTTGATAAAAGCCAAAGCTTGGAGAAGTTTTCCTGGACCCATCTTTAACTTTTTTCTTTTCCCTTCCCCGCCCCCCCTCCAGGGAAGCTTACGCTAGAGGAAAGAAGGAAAAGCCTCCCTTTTTACCAGAGGAGCCCTCCTCCTCCCCAGACGATCCTATTCCAGATGAGTTGTTATGTCTCATTTGTAAAGATCTAATGACTGATGCAGCTGTTATTCCCTGCTGTGGAAACAGTTATTGTGACGAATGTAAGTGTTACTCCCACGTTTGTTGCTTCAAAACATCACATCCCATCTTCTGGAAGCAGAAATAGGAGATAACGGAATTGCTTTGTTACCACTTCTATTTAATACTTAAGTGTACCCTGAATGGGAAAGGACTCTTCTCATATATATAAAAAAAAAAAAAAAACCAAACCCAAGCAGAAAGCTTTTTTCCCTTTTGACGTATCTAGTTAAATCCTCTTTACATGCGGAAGGACGAGCAGGAGAAGAGTGCGTAATTGTGCAGGTGATGACAGTATTAGATACCGAATGCATTTAGTTTGCCCACAGCCCTTTCTCTCATACAAAATATGTAGCCAACTCTGGTGACTTACTGTGGTCTGCAACAAAGGGATAGTTAGGCATTTAATCCACGTTCTTCTCCGCGGGAGAGCTGGTTAAAACCTTCAGAACTCAAACCTGCCACGGCTTTTTTGAGATTTTTATTCTTTAACCTTGAGGTTGGTGACTTCTCGCTGTAGTAGACAGTGGAAAAAAGACTAGTCGAAGCATCAAGACACAGCCTACTCTACCTCTTCAAATGTTACAGTACTGAAATATCAAAACTGTAGAGTTATTTGCTGCATACTAGAGATTTTTTACACCACTGAACCCTTATAGCTTCATGCTCTCCATTCAAGACCATATTCGCCCATTAATCATACATGTGTTTTTATAATGGATTGGCACCCCCAACATGTCCTTAGTTTGGCTAAAAACTCTTTTGATGGTTCTAACTATACGCAGGTATTCGAACAGCATTACTGGAGTCTGAGGAACACACATGCCCAACGTGTCATCAGACAGAGGTTTCTCCCGACGCTTTAATTGCCAACAAGTTCCTACGCCAGGTAACATGATGACTTTTACGTAAACTGTTTGTAGGAAAAGTCTCTTTGTAAAAAGCTGAAAGGGAAGAAAATATGAACCAGGACAATACCTCCTTAAGCAAGGCTAAATCGAAGAAGGCTAAATTTACTCTTCGGATACATTCTCTGTCGTTACAGAAGCCTACAACTCTTTAGAGGCAATATCTGGCAAATTCAGGTCACACTTTTGTTTAACGTGATTGCCTCGCTTTCAAGGTCGGTGTTACCACTGAAGTACCTTAAGTACAGAGTGACCAGTCATTAATATCCGTGTGTGGTGTGATGTGTTCATATAGCTGTATGTTGATTGATTTTAGGATGGATAGCATTTACAGGAATACACAAGTAGTTTTACTCTGTGGAGGCTTTTGTTCGTATAGCTACTGAAGTTTCGAATGACCTTTGCGTAAATGTTTTCCCGCCTCTAGGCTGTGAACAACTTCAGAAATGGAACTGGCTACACAAAAAGGCTCCGTGAGCAGGTTCAGCAGCAGCAGCAGCAGCAGCAGCCGCCACCGCCACCACCTCCACCACCACTCGTGGCTGTTACCCCTCCTGCTGCTCTGGTGACGGCCCCTGAACTTTCTGAATCTTCCTCTCTGTCAATGAGCAGTTTGGTGGAAGAGAAGGTCAGTTTTATTTCAACATATGCAGTGATTCTTGTATTTCAGTAGAGCTTGTTTCCCAACTGTTTGCATTTCTTCACAAGGGCTGTCAGGTTCCTGTACTGAGGCAACCAGCATTCCCAAGTCTTCTGGGCCCCCCAGGACAATCAACACCCACAACTGGTAAGTAACTAGAACTTTAGAATGTCTTTAAAAAAATTATCTTCAGATAAACCGAATGGGATTTTTTTCTTGTTCCTCTCCCCACTCCAAAAGGTCACCCAGTGAGAGCCAGTACGATTCGCTCAGCAGGTGGCAGACCCGGCTGGGAACTGTAAGTATTCTACAGAAATTCAATGTATCACTGCTTGTAACCTGTTAAATGAGGCCATAACACGTAACCTGTACAACAGCTGGGTGATAATGAAATAAGTACGCACAGATAGTTGTGGAGAATACAAGTGGTAATTAATTTTTAAATGCCTTAATTTGAATTGGCTTTAACGAAGGGGATCCGTACTTGCAGCAAGATTATTTCAAATAAAACTCCAGCACATGATTGAAAAGAGGACTCTGAAAAATGAACGCTTTTTGAGGAAACCATAATTACAATCTAAAATTAAATATAATTAAAGGATCAGATGGAAAGCCACCCTTTTGATTACCGGCTGAATCAGGCCGAAGGAATTGATTTCCCAATAGAAATCAGCCTCCAACATTCTTTTTTCAACAACTGAGTTGACACTGAGTGAGCAAATTGTTGGAAAAGTCAACGCTGTTATTTTATGACAATTTTGAATTTCTGCCGTTTCGTCATCTCAAACAGCCAGGCCACTTTCTCTCCGTTGGAGAGAGAGGAGTCTGTTTCATCTATCATTGCAGCGTCAAGTTAGTCCTTCCTTTTGGTATATATTTGTTATAGACAGATTGTAAGGGAGCATTGTGTTTATAAAATCTTAAAGAGAAATCAAAACAAAACCCAGGATCCATCCCACAGATTGTCTAAAATCCCAAATTCGGTAAGCAAGAAAATAACAATTCAGGGACAAGAAGAGGCCAAATACATCATCAAGAGGCAACAACATAGGAAGCGTATGTGGAAGAAGTTGAAGTTCGAGAGAAGATCAGTTAATATCTGTGCGGTACTTTGAAGGTCACGAGGGTGCAGTATTAAGAGTATCAAGGAGTGGCCGAGGAGCGGTGGGCACTTGGCACACGGGAGATGGGAGTCTCTTTTAAGCATGGGCAGCCTCCACCCACAGTCGCAAAGCTGAGGATAAGGAGAGAGAAGACTGAGGGAACTGTTGGGGGTGAGGATGTGGAAGGCAAGTATGAGGATCAAGAAATGAGCGTAGTCTCAAATGAACGGAAAGCAGGGAGAAAAATGCTGAAGTCGAGAACAAGAAGTGCTCGCCAACGTGCTCCCGCTTCATTCGCCTTCCTCTTTAAAACCAGGGCAGAGTGTAACAAACAGTGATACACGTTTTGGGGTTTCTTTAGAAGTTCAAGGCAAGGAGGCCCGCACAGTGCACGTGCCCAAGGGACTCAGGCCCCAACACGACCAGCATCAACACCAGTCTTTGTGCCTGGGCCTCCACCTCCCTTGTATCCTCCAACACCCCATGCACTTCCTCTTCCGCCGGGGGTACCACCACCACAGTTTCCTCCTCAGTTTCCACCAGGTCAGCCTCCATCTGCTGGGTACACTGTCCCCGCTCCAGGATACCCCCCAGCGCCTGCAAACAGGTCCTCAGCTTGGGTACCAGCAGCAGTACCAACGGCTCATTCAAATACCATCCCAACAACACAAGCACCTCCTTTATAGAATCATAGAACCGTTTAGGTTGGAAAAGACCTCTAAGATCACCGAGTCCAACCGTAAACCTAGCACTGC
This sequence comes from Aptenodytes patagonicus, assembly GCF_965638725.1. NCBI lineage: Eukaryota > Metazoa > Chordata > Aves > Sphenisciformes > Spheniscidae > Aptenodytes > Aptenodytes patagonicus. Next base: position 50,017 of record NW_027472073.1, read on the forward strand.
CAAGTCCACCACTAAACCATATCCCTGAGCGCCACGTCTACACATCTTTTAAATACCTCCAGGGACGGTGATTCAACCACTTCCTTGGTGTCGTGGTTTAACCTCAGTCGGCAACTAAGCACCATGCAGCCGCTCGCTCACTCCCCCTCTCCCTCTGGTGGGATGGGGGAGAGAATTGGAAGAGCACAAGTGAGAAAAACTCGTGGGCTGAGACAAAAAACAGTTTAATAATTGAGATAAAATGATAATAATGATAATATGATAATAATAATAATGCACAAAGCAAGTGATGCACAGTACAATTGCTCACCACCCGCCGACCGATGCCCAGCCAGTCCCCGAGCAGCGGCCCCCCCGGCCAGCTTTCCCCAGTTTATGTACTGAGCATGACGTCACATGGTATGGAATGTTTCTTTGGCCAGTTTGGCTGTGCCCCCTCCCAGCTTCTTGTGCACCTCCAGCCTTCTCAGTCGGTGGAGCATGGGAAACTAAAAAGTCCTTGGCTAGTGTAAGCATTACCTAGCAACAACTGAAACATGTGTGCGTTATCAACTTTGTTCCCATCCTAAATCCAAAACACAGCATTGTACCAGCTACTAGAAAGGAAATTAACTCTATCCCTGCCGAAACGAGGACACCTGGACAGCCTGTTCCAATGCTTGACAACCCTTTCGGTGAAGAAATTTTTCCTAATAGCCAATGTAAACCTCCCCTGGCGCAACTTGAGGCCGTTTCCTCTCCTCCTAGCGCTTGTTACTTGGGAAAAGAGACCGACACCCACCTCGCTACGACCTCCTCTCAGGGAGTTGTAGAGGGCGATGAGGTCTCCCCTCAGCCTCCTTTTCTCCAGGCCAAACAACCCCAGTTCGCTCAGCCGCTCCTCAGAAGACTTGTTCTCTAGACCCTTCACCAGCTCCGTTGCTCTCCTTTGGACGCGCTCCAGCACCTCAATGTCTTTCTGGTAGTGAGGGGCCCAAACCTGAACACAGTATTCGAGGTGCGGCCTCACCAGTGCCGAGTACAGGGCGGCGATCACTTCCCTAGTCCTGCTGGCCACACTATTTCTGATACAGGCCAGGATGCTCTTGGCCTCCCTTATCTAGGGAGGAGTTTCAGAGAGAACAACGGAGACTTAAAGAGGAGTAAGTATTTGGCTCAATGAAGTTGCGTTGTTTTTCATTTTTGTATTTCGGTAGCATATCGGACTGCAGTTACGCTAAAGTGCATCTGACATAAGCAAAAATGACACAGTGGTTTTTCCAATATACTTTTTTGTTGCGGATGGCAAACATCCCAAACTAAAACAAGACAAATGTAATTCTAAAACTTTCCCTAAAACTTGTCGGAATTCTCAACTGGTTTTGTTTAAATAGGCTGTTCACCTTCTGCATTTGCACGCAGTATGCATTTTCTCATATTGGCCATGCTTTGTTTCTCGGTGTCTTTTTGTAATAAGGTTCTAACTATAATTGTAATAAAGGTCAAACTTATTTTAACAGGGAAAAGAAAAAGTCCAAACTTGATGAGTTTACAAATGGTTTTGCTAAGAAACTGGTGGAATATAAGAAGATTCAAAAGGAGCGTAGGCATTCGTTTTCCAGGTAACTGCTTTACATGTCCGTAACGGAGAAGCAGATTGTCTCGAAGAATCAGGAGGAGTTCCACTCCACCTCTCTATCGCTAGGTGGATTGGGTGATTGGAGGGATTAGCAGCGATGGGAGTTTCACATGTAGGTTACTAGCTCAAATATGGCAGAGATGGCAGTTGACTGAGGCTAGAAACTGAATAGGTGTAGTTGCTGGGTTTTCTGTGTCTCCCTATTCTGATTGTAACCCTTACCTCAAAGCACTTTGGAGGAGGTATGTGAGAGAAACTGCCGCCTTTTCCTCTGTTGTTTCTCTGATGTGGATACACGGAGAGATTTCAACCTGGACTGCAAACTGGTGGCTTTCGCTAGGATGTTGTTGAGATTGTTGAATTTGTCTTAGGAATTAAAAGATCAGACTTGTTTGTAAGGAAATCTTCAATTGGTGAAGGACTTTCAGAGGAGGAATGATGCTAATGAACATACGCGGAATAATGTGAAACGGTTCTTTCAAAACTAATCAAAGAAAAACTGGTGAAGAAAAAACTCAGGGTACCTGATGTTTTCTATCCCCAAAAATCACTTGGTCAGGAGTCTGAATGGCTCTCTGTTAGTAATGCTGTCAGTATCTTTCCTAGAGTAATGGCATTGAGTCCTATTACTAGAGGCTGAGTTTAGAAGCTTTTAGACAGGACTTTTCTTGAAATGCGGTCACTGTCCTTGGTTAGAGCTGGAGGTATGTGCAAAATTTTGCCAGGACATCTGGCTAGAAGTGTTGACTAAATAGTCCTACTATACTCTCGTTCTAGGTCAAGGTCACGTGGTTATCACCGTCCAAGGTCACGGTCACCCCCACACAGAGGATACCATTCACGGTCAAGGTCTCCAGTATTCAGAGGCCAGTCTCCCACTAAACGGACTACACCTCAAGGGGAAGGAGAAAGGGAGTATTTTAAGAGACACGCACAAGTTCCACCATATGCTATGAAAGCTAACTACGGCAGATCTGTTGACTGTAGAGATCCATTTGAAAAGGACAGCTACAGAGCCTGGGAACGGCACTACAGAGAATGGAATAAACATACAAAACACCGGAAGAGAAGGAAAAGGGATGAGAATGAAGGATTTCCCAGTGCTGAGTTGTTAGAAGGTGCGAGGAAACCAAGAGAGCCAGGTACAGCAGAAGATGGTAAAAGGGCCTCTCTGTTCATGCTCCCAAGCAGAGATGATGCCACCCCTGTGAGGGATGAGCCTATGGAAGCAGATTCTGTTGCTTTCAAACCGGTGTCTGAAGAGGAGAAAACAGAGAAGGATAAGCCAAAAGCAAGAATGGACAAGGCGAAGCGGAAAGTAGAAGTGGCTGTTCCTCCTAAGAAAGACGATACAGTCGAACCAGCTAAAGCTTCCCAAGAGAAGGTGGACACCGATGGTGAAAAATCTCCTCGAAAGGAACCGCCTGTGAAAAAAGTGAAGGAGGAGTAGCTATTTTTCTCTTTTTTTTATGAGCATGTGTATAAACAGAAATCACATGCTCATAAATAAAGTTAACATTCTTTTAGCCTCGTGTGCTCCCCGGCATGTCTGTATGGCATTTCTGAGTAGCATCTTACCATAAGCTAACATAGATGTCTCAAAAAAAACCCCAACCAAGCAAAAAAGGAAAAATCCTGGAGCGGGAGGGAAGCCTTAGTGTTAGTTAGAACTAATTAAAGTAAATGGAAGACAAAGCAAAACCATTCCCTTCTTGTGTGCTCTGACTGTACCTGATTTGGGTTGTGGGTAGCCATAGGGAGGGTGGAAGCCTTGCACCTCTCTTTACAAGTCCTCTCCCTCTCTCTCTCTCTCTCTCTCTCACTGTAAAAGCACTGCAGCCTCAGGTGCTTCTCGTGTTGGAGACACAAGGAGCTTTATTCTTAAAGCTAACTCAGGTCTTGGTCTAAAGTGCGGGGGGTTTGTTTTGTTTACTACACATATTAATAATTACAGTGACAGTTCACAGTTCTTAGTATTTCATATAGGCCCAAGATGTTTCTGTTGACCCCACTGTGGGAAAAGAACGGAAGATTGGCGAAGAGGATTGTAAACACGCTCAAGTGACTTGCAGCTGGGGTGTAGAAAAACACACATACCATACTAATTGTTGTTTAGCCTTGTGTGTTAGAACATCTGTGTTTAGATAACATAGGCCTGTGATAGACTTAGAGGCACCCTAGCGAACATGCTTGAGATTCCTGCCCTGCTACAGGAAAGATCAAAGCGCAGTGGTAAACTACGCCTGCGTGAATCCCTGGTAAACAGGCGAAAACAGCAGGTTCGGCCGTCCTCTAGCATGGACCGAGCTCCGCGGTGCCTGCGTCCCCACTTGTGTGCCTCTGCCTGGGTGCTGCTTTGGGGATCCCCCCGTTGGCGAGGTAACGAAAATCAATTTACTCTTTGCATTTCATCCATGGTTTTGTGGTTGTTCCTGCGTGCTGCCTGTGCCGGCTCACCCAGACAGTTTACCCTACTCTGCAGGCCTGCCGAGCACAGAAATAGTCTTATTTCCCCCCATCTACAACGCAAGAAGGAACCAAGCGTAGAGCGCAAGATGCCATGTAACAGAACACAAGTCTGACAGAGCAGATGAGAAACTGGCTGAGTTGTAACTCAAGTCTGAAACTGATGAAAAGAAAAACAACCCAACCCAATGAAGAGAGAAAGCCAGGATTTCAAAGACCTGACTCGCTGTCCTGATATTGCTCGTTTCTATCAGTTGTCAGTATTTGTGTAAAGCTTGTGGCTGGAGATTGGAATGTTCTTGCTTGCCCTGATTTTAAGGCTGCAGTGTAATAGTTAGTAGGCAATTAAAGCAAAGCCAGCCAAGGTGCTCTCAGGAACAGCAGTAATGTGCATTCCATAGCGTCTTTATCCCATGCTGAACAAGGATGGGGTAAGACAGAACTGCTGTGCTGGGAACTAAGAGAGCGACAGCGGGCTGACAAGGCAGCAGATGGTCGAGCCAGGTGTACGGAACGGCTGCCTGGATGGGAAGCTCTGCTGCATGAGCCCGTGCTGACCCGGCCCTCTTCCAGCCTGGAGGGATGCCAAAGGCACAGTGGCACAGAGCTGCTGGCTCCCTCTGGGCTCCAGGCCCCACACAACAGGGCTTTCGCAGCAGGAAAAAAAGAAAAGGTCATTCTGCTACTCTTCTGCGCTCTCTGTTCTGTCTCAAACATATGTGCTACGGCTGTACAGGCTGACGTGCGTGTGGGAGAGCTGAGGGAGGATCAGTAGGAGGCAGTTAGCTCTGCCAGCCACAGGAGACGGGGCTCCTTCACCCATCAGCTAGCATTGAGGCTGGTGTATACGCTCATCAGGGCCATGGCTCAGTCACCCTCGCCCATGCAGGACCTGACAGGAGGGCTGGCTGGGCTACCCCTGTTTCATGGGGACAGCAGGCAAGGACTCCGAGATTTCAAACAAAAGCCACTTGTCAACATTCAGTCCAGAGAAAATCCAAAGGCTTGCTGTTGGGCAGCAGACCTTGGATGTGATTTCCTAGAGAAACCTGAAAACTACTGTTAAAGCTTATTTGCTGTTGTTATACAGCCATCTATAAGCGTAAAGTCAGTCCTTTTCTCCCGCTCACCTTTCTCTGTTGGCTGTGTGCTACTTTGCTCTTCCTTCTCCCAGCACTACAGCAGTTGCCACAGGATGTAACCACCTGCTAATCCCCGGCTCGTCCACTGTGCTCACTGAGGGCAGTAGGGATTTCCTCCTGGGAATACTTGGTGTGGCCAACAGCAACTGCCTGGGGAAGCAGCAGGCAAGAACATGAACCCACCATACATAACGAACCATAACTCCATTTCCTCTACATTTCTGGGCATCTGCTCCCTCTGCTCTCACAACGTTCCTTATTTTCAAGGGCCTGATCAAATAGTGGACACTTCAACATTATCGTAAGAAAACCAGGACAAACAGATTCGTCTGTGCATTGCTGTATCTCTCAGGAGGATCTGCATTTATCATCTCAGGATGCTGTATTTTTAGGTCATGATCTTTGCAACATTACGGCATGCGACCTCCAGGCATCTGAACGCTTCAAACTGAGCCAAAAAAACTCCCGAGCTAAGACCGAGAGGAATGCCACAAAGAAGCATCTGTTTTAAGCTGATGCTTTCTTTCTAGTCCTAGAGGCCGCAGACAAAAAAAAATTGTAGGCAATCCCTTTCCCAAATAAAAGCACACTATGCTTTCCTCTCCTTGCCTTCCCAAAACGAAAGCTTCAGTGAAGTGCTTAGCGTGTAAGTGAGCATTCCTCACAGCACAGGGCAGAAATAATGGCTATGCCCGTTGCTCCTTTTTGCATACAAGCGGAATCGTGACTCACTGCAGACTGCTGACTTCTGTGTGGTGGGACGTTTCGGCACGTTTGCCACTGGAAAGAAGGCAAAAAAAGGATCGGCCACAGCCCCAGCAAATGTCGGAGCAGGCCATCTGCACAGACTCAGTATAGCTGTATTGGTCAGCCAGTTTGTGACATTACGATTGCATATGCACACTCCCAGTTCAAAATGCTTGGGGTAGAATTTGCCAAAGTGTTATGGCTTGTTCAGTTCTGCTCCCACTGAAGAAAGTTCCCCATTAACTTCAGTGGGAGCAGAATCTGGACAATTTGGAAAGCTTTGGGGAAAAAAATGCCTCTCATTTAAGAAAGTTCAAATTTTCCCTTATTATACATGTGGACTTGAAACAGCTTTCACGTTACAGGGCTCTTCAGGTGTTTTTACACGAAAAGAACTGGCTGAAGTGAGGACTGGACGTGACAAGCACGATGGAAGGAGTCAGTGGGCACTGACCCACTGATTTTCCACTTAGGAGTAGGAAAACATCCTGACAATCCTGGCTGTTTGGGTTAGCTAGCAGACCAGGCCTCCTGTAGGCCTAGGTTAATGACATTTGACACAAAATCAGTCTGGCACCATTTACTTCAAAATAAAACATCTTAAGGCATACAGCCCTAGTTGGGGCGGGGGGTGGGGGGGAACCACCCCAAAACCAACAAACAAAACCATTTCTCCAGTTTTATCACCTAACATCCTGGGGAAGTTTTAGTGTGCAGCACCCCAACCTCTTTTCCAAAGTTTAAATGTAATTTGGTAGGCACTGACCTGTAGACTGGAAAAGTGAAGTACTTGTCTGAGAGCTGGGAATGCCTGGGAAGTTTAGGATCCTGCTCATGCTCATTCTGAAAAAGCAGGGAATGGTTTTCAATAAGAGTGTTTACGAAACCTACCCCTAGTGATTATTATTACCTGTTGTTCGGAAACATCCAGAGGCCCCCACCACTAGTAGGCGGCACCATCTGTGCTGGCCATCTCTTCTAATTACCTTACGGACAGAGACAACCCCAAGGAAGAGCAAAGCAGCAGAAACAACTGCACACAACACAGTAACGCAGAGCACAGCAGAGCAAAGTTAAGGTCTCCTACGTCCCAACACAGTCACACCCATAAGACTGTATTGACCCTTCATGGTTCACGCTCACCACATTGCAAGAATAAGATGTTACCTTTGTTTAATTCTGGTGGTGTAAAAAACCATGGTAATTCCAAAAACCCAGAACCATTCCAAACCAAGATAGAATCATAGAATCATAGAATCATTGAGGTTGGAAAAGACCTCTAAGATCATCGAGTCCAACCGTCATTTGCACAATATGCCATTTTCATTCCCTGCAATACTTGCAGGCGCCTAGTTTGCAGACACCTTTGCAGGTCAGTATTCTCTAAGCGTCTTTGGACTCGCCACAGTTCGCAGGCAAGCCAACAGCATGATGAGGCTGAACGGCCTGTCAGTACACCACACATTAAACTGAGGATTCAGCTTAATGAATGTCAAATAATGTTAAGCATCCTAACAAAATAAAACAAACTACAATCGACCCATTGCCATGGAATATTTACTCGTTAGCAATCTTTCTTTCCCAAAAGAAGAATGGTTTGTGGAAAAGTTTTTCAGCTACCTCTTGAGAGCTGAACCTCACTCTCCAGGGAGCTGGCAGGACTGACACAAGCTGACAGCTTGCCCAGCTGACTTGAGTGAATTCAACATGTGTTGAAATTAGGAGCAGATATCACTAGCTCCCTCTGGATTTAGTTCGGGGCTGCGGCTAGCTGTTCGCTACAGAAACAGCAGTGTCACTATGGGACATTCCTGCCCTGGGGCTGCTTGTCGCAACCCCACAGCTCAGCTGGTGGAAAAGTTCGTGTGACTGTTCACCACTTGCTTCACTGCAGTCAGCTGGCTTCATTTAAAGAGCCCTGATTGTCAGCCAGAGGCAAACGGTCCATGGCCGCCTCCCCGGGGCTGTGTCAAAACTACTTCTGTCAGGCTTGTAACCTGCCTGCAGTTCTGTCTCTGACCTTCCCTTGAGACATGGCCAAATACGTTCCAAAGCTTTTTAAACGATGCAAACAAGGCGAAAAAGTAAGAAGTAAGCTCCCGCATATGAACTTAGCCAAAAGCAGAATGCAGTTCTGGGCTACCCGACTTGAGGTAGCATTCTAGCGTGCCATTCCCAAACAACGCAGGGCCTGCAAAATTTTTAGACATACAGACACCTGAAGAGGTAAATACTGTAGCGAGAAATCCAAGGAGCTGCTATTACAACTTCACCTGCCAGATCACAGTAGATGAGGAGATCTTGTTCCCAAAGGATGTTGCTTCCTTAACCACCATATCATCATACTGTAAAGCAATTCATTCATGCTCGTTGAAGAAGTTCTGTCAAATATATAGCATAAACCAATGAAAGGCATTTGAAGTCAGAACTCACTTGGTATTAGCACAAGCGTCCTGGTTTCGGTGGGATCGAGTTAATTTTCTTCCTAGTAGCTGGTATAGTGCTGTGTTTTGGATTTAGGATGAGAATAATGTTGATAACTGACGTTTTAGTTGTTGCTAGGTAGTGCTTACACTAGTCAAGGACTTTTCAGCTTCTCACACCCTGCCAGTGACAAGCTGGGGGGGGTGCACAGCCAGGACAGCTGACCCAAAATGGCCAAAGGGCTATTCCATACCATATGACGTCATGCTCAGTATATAAACTGGGGGAAGTTAGCTGGGCATCCATCAGCAGGTGGTGAGCAACTGCATTGTGCATCACTTCTTTTGTATATTCTTTTATCATTATTATTATTATTCTTTTTCCTTCCTTTTCTGTCCTACTAAATTGCCTTTATCTCAGCCCACGAATTTTAATTCCCCCCCCGCCCCGATTCTCTCCCCCATCCCGCTGCGGGGGTGGACAGTGAGCGAAAGGCTGTGCGGTGTTTAGCTGCCTGCCGGGTTAAGCCGCAACAATTGTATTGTCTGGTATGTATTGTATTGTATTTTGTGTTGTATTGTATTTTGTGTTGTATGTGTTGTTTTGTATTGTATGGTTTGGTATTTATTGTCTCTTGTGTTTTGTGTTCTATTGCGTCTTGCATCATATTTTATTATGCACTGTGTGTATTGTCTGTATTGTCTGTATCGTATGTAGTGCATTGTATTTTGTATTGTATGGTGTGTATTATATTTCCTATTGCATTGTTTTTATTGAACTGTTTCTATTGTGTTTTAGGTATTGTATGTATTGTGTTGTATAGCATTGTATGTATTGTAATGCATGTTGTGTTGTATGTCTGGTGCTGTATAGTATTGTATGTATTGTACGTGTTTTGTATTGTAATGTATTTTGTATTGCATTTTATGTACTGTATTGTGTGGTATGTATTGTATTCTGTATCGTATGTATTGTATTGTAATTTCTCTTCCATTGTCTTATATGTATCGTATGTGTTTTGTTCTATTGTATGGTATGGTATTTATTGTATTGTATGCATTCTATTGTATTTTCTTTTGTACGGTATTTTGTTTTTTACTGTATTGTATGTGGTGTATTGTACGTAGTGTATTGTACGGTATGTATTCTATGGTAGGTATTGTATTGTAGGTATTGTGGGTATGGTAGCTATGGTAGGGTATGGTACTGTGTTGTACTGTTTTATATTGTATATATTGCTTTGTAGGTACTGCGTTGTATGTATTTAATTGTACCGTAGTTTTTCTTGTACTATAGTTTCTTTTCCATTGTGCATTGTATTTTGTATTGTATTGTATCGTGTATGGTATGGTATGGTATGGTATGGTATGGTATTTATTTTATTGTATGTATCGTACTCTATGTATACTGTCATATTTTATTGTATGGTATCCTAGTGAATCATATTGTATTGTGTCATATCATATTTATTTTGTATTATAGGTATTGTATTGTATTTTCTATTGTATTGCAGGTCTTGTATTTTGCATTGTGTATTGTATTTTGTATTGTATTGTGTACTGCATGTATTGTATGGCATGGTATTTATCGTATTGTATGTATTGTATTGTAAGGTATGGTATTTATCGTATATGTATTGTATGTATCGTGTTGTATGCATCGTATGGCATTTTGGAATTTGAATAGTATTTTGTGTTGCATTGTATTTTGTGTTGTATGTACTGTACTGTATCTTCTATTGTATTGTATGCGGTGTATTTTGTATTGCATTGGTTGTGTAGCATTGTATGTACTGTATTTTTTATTCTACCTTATTGTATTTTATGTATTTCATTTTTTGCATGGCATTTATGGTATTGTATGTATTGTGTTGTCTTGTATTATATGTATAGTGTTGTCTTGTATGTATTCTAATGTATTTTGTATTGTAATGTATTTTGTATTTTAATGTATTTTGTATCGTAATGTATGTATTGTAATTTTTCTTGTATTTTGTCTTGCATTGTCTTGTATTTATGGTATGTGCTGTGTTTTATTTCATGGTATGGTATTGTATCGTATGCATTGCACTGTATGTATTGTACCGTAGTTTGTTTTGTATTGTGTATGGATTTGTATTCATTGTATGGATTGTATGGTATGACATTTATCGTATATATCATATTGTATGTATCGTATTGTATGTATTGTATTGTTTGCATTTTGTTTTTTGTATTGTTCTACATTCCGTATTTTGTATTGTATTTTGGTTTTCGTATTGTACTTTGTACTGTATTGTCTATATTCTATTTTATGTGTTTTATGTATCGTATGGTGTTTACTGTATTGTATGTATTGTGTTGTATGGTATTGTATGATTTGTAATGTATTTGGTATCGTAATGTATTTTGTATTGTATGTATTGTATCTTATGGTTTGTATGCATTGTACGTGTTGTAAAGTATTTTGTATTGTAATGTGTTTTGTATTAGAATGTATTTTGTATTGTATTTTAGGGTTTGTATTGTATGGTTTCGTATGTACTGTGCGGTATGTATTCTACTGTATATATATTGTATTTTGTCTTCTGTTTTCTTGTATGTAGTGTATGTGTTGTGCTTTATTGTATGGCATGGTATTTACTGCATTGTATGTATTGTGTCATATGTATTGAATTGTACAGGATGGTATTTATTACATTTTATCTATTGTATCGTATGTATCGTATGTGCGGTATTTTATGAATGATATGTAGGGTAAGGTCTGTTTTGTATGGTATTGTATGGATGGTATTGTATGTACTCTACTGTGTCGTATTGTATCGTATGTATAGATTTGTTTTAACGTCGGTAGTGCATGGTATGGTATTTATTTTATGTATTGTATTGTGTTGTGTGTTGTAATGTATTTCGTTGTATTCTACGTGTTGTATTAGATGTGTTGTATTTTGTATTGTGTTGTATGGTATGTGTTCTATGGTATGTGTTGTACTATATTCTGTTTGTCTTCTATTTTGTACCGTATTGTACGTATTGTATGGTGTGTATTGTATTGTAGCTATGGTAGGGTATGGTATTGCATGGTACGGTACGGTACAGTATGGCATTGTATGGTATTGTACTTTGTATTGTACGTGTTGTATTATAGTTTGCATTGTATTGTACGTATCGCGGTGTATTTTCTATTGCGCTGTATGGTACGGTTCTTATCGTATTGCATGCATTGTATGTATTGTATTGTACGTAGTGTATTGTACGGTATGGTATTTATCGTATTGTATGTATTGTATGTTTTTATCGTATTGTATTTTCTTATCGTATTGTATTTATTGTGTTGTACTACAGTTTCTTTTCTGTTGTTCATTGTACTGTGTATTGTATGCATTTTATGCTATGGTATGGTATTTACTGTATGGTATGGTATTTATTGTATTTTATGTAGCATAGTGTATGTATCGTATCGTAGTATAAGTATCGTATTGTCTCTATTGTATTTTCTATTGTAATGTAGGTATTGCATTGTAGGTATTGTATTTTGTATTATATTGTACTATATGTATTGTACTGTATTTCATGTATTGTATTTCTTGTATTGTAGGTATTGTACTGTAGGTATTGTATTATATTGTATGTGTTGTGTTGTATTATATTGTCTGCATTGTAATGTATTTGATATTGTAATGTATTTGGTGTTTTAATGTATTTTGTGTTGTATTGTACGTATTGTATCAAATGTATTTTATTATAAGTATTGTACTGTATTTCGTAATGTATTGCGTGTATCATATTGTATTTTTATTTTGTATTCTGTATTGTATTTTACATTGTGTGGTATGTATTGTATTATATTTTGTATTGTATTTGTTACTCTATAGTATGGTATGTATCATCTTGATTTTATTGTGTTGCAGGTTATGGTACTTGCAAAATTGTATGTATCGTATTGTATGTATCATACTGTATTGTTTGTACTGTACTGTATATATTATATTGTATGTTTTACTGTATTGTTTATACTGTACTGTATTTTGTATTGCATTTTGGATTTTGTATTGCATTTAGTATTGTATTTTATGTATCCTATTTTCTATTGCATTGTTTGCATTGCATTGTATGTACTGTAGTTTCTATTGTATTTGTGTTGTGTTTCATGTATGGTCTTTTATGTATTTATTTTATGTATTGTATAGTATTTATTGTATTGTATGTATTCTAATGGAGTGTGTATTGTATTGTATGTATTGTGTTTATAGTATTGTATGTGTTGTATTGTACATTTTGTAATGTATTTTGTATTGTAATGTATTTTGTATTTTATCTATTGTTTGGATGGTATGGTTTGTTTTGTATGGTTTCATGTATACATACATATGTATGGTGAGCTATGTATTATATTTTATGTATTGTATTTTGTCCTGCATTTTATTCTATGTATTGTATTTTATGTATGGCATGTATTGTATGGTATGTATTGTATGGTATGTATTGTATTTTATGTATGGTACGTATTGTATTGTAGGTACGGTAGGTATGGAAGGCATGATAGGGGATGGTATTAAATGGTATTGTATTGTATGGTATTGTACTGTATGGTATTGTACTGTACGGTAGTGTAATGTATGCTATTTTATTGCATGCTATTGTATTGTACGGTATGTATTGTATGGTATGGTATTTATTTTATTGTATCTATTGTATTTTTTCCGTATGGTATTTCATGTACTGAATGTATTGTATTATACATATTGTATTGTACTGTATTGTTATCTATTGTTCTGTATGTATTGTATGGTGTGGCATGTATCGTATATATTCTATTGCATGTATTGTATGGTGTGGAATGTATTTTATGCATTGTATTCTATGTATTGTATTTTGTATTTTGTATTTTATTGTATGTATTTTACTGGTTTTTTATTGTACTCTCTTTTGTACTGTATTGTATGTCGTGTATGCTACTGTATGGGATTTATTGTATTCTATGCATTGTATTGTAGTTTATGTATTGTCTTGGTATGATTATATTGTGTGTACTGCATTCTACGTATTGTATTGCATGTACTATATACATTCTATGTATTGTATTTTGCATTGTATGTATGTAGTGTATTGCATGTAGCGTGTGGTATGTTATGGTATTTATTGTACTGTGTTTTGTAGAGTATATATTCATTGTACGTACTGTATGGTACAGCATGTATTGCGTTTTATGTATTGTATGGTAGGGTATTTATTTACGACCTCTCCGGGAAGCCTGTTCCAGCGTTTGACCACCCTCTCGGTAAAGAAATGTTTCCTGACGTCAAAAGGCCAGTTCTTCACCCAGCGCAGCGTGCACCCGCTCACCCCACAGCTGGACAGCTTGTCCAGAAGGATGCTGTGAGGGACAGTATCAAAAGCCTTACTACAATCCAGAAAAGCCCCATCCACCGCCTCCCCTTCACCCACGAGGCGCGTGACCTTATCGTAGAAGGATGTCAGGTTAGTGAGACAGGGCTTTCCCTTTGTGATCCCACGCCAACTGTGCCTGATGATGGCATCGCCCTGGAAATGCCTTTCAGTAGCACCCAGTAGGATCTTTGCCATCCTTTTTCCAGGTGCTGAGGTTAGACTACCAGGTCTGGAGTTTCCTGGGTCTTCCCAGGAACACAGCGTGGGAATGGTTGAGAGCTGTGTCAGGGGAGGTTCAGACTTGACATTCGGAAGCATTTCTTTACCGAGAGGGTGGTCACACACTCCAACAGGCTTCCCGGAGAGGTGGTCGATGCCCCATGCCTGTCAGTACCTTAAAAAGCGGCGTGGGAATGGTTCATACAGGTGTTGCATGTATTGTATTGTACTGCATTGCATTGTATGGTATGGCTCTGGACGTATTGCATGGTATGGTATTTATTTGTGCCCTCCTGGGCACACTGCCGGCTCATATTCAGCCGGCTGTCGACCAACACCCCCAGGTCCCTTTCCGCGGGGCAGCTTTCCAGCCACTCTTCCCCAAGCCTCTAGCGTTGCATGGGGTTGTTGTGACCCAAGGGCAGGACCCGGCACTGAGCCTTGTTGAACCTCATGCAATTGCGAGGAGAAAGTCATCCAGGAAAGGATGAGGAGAAGCAAAGGGAAATGGATGAGGAGAAGTTGTAGGAAAAGGTGAAGGAGGAGGAGGAGGAGGAGGAGGAGGAGGAGAATGAGGAACACGAGAAGGAAGATGAGGATAAGGAGGAGGAAAAAATAGGACAAGGATGAAAAGGAACAGGACAAGGAGGAGAATGAGGAAGAGGAGGAAGAAAAGGAGGTGGAGGAGGAACAGGAGGAGAAGAAATAGGAAAAGGAACAGGAGTAAGAAGAGGAAGAGTAAGAGGAGAAGGAGAAGGAAAAAAAGGAGGAGGGGGGACAGGAGGATGAGGGGGAAGAGAAAGAAGAAGAGGAGGAATAAGAGGAAGAAAATTAAGAGTAGGAGGAGAAGGAGAAGGAAGAACAGGAGGAAGAACAGGATGATGAGGAGGAGAACGAAAAGAGGAATATGAGGTAAGAGAAGATGAAGATGAAGAGGAGGAGGAGGAGGAACAGGGTGAAGAACAGGAGGAGGAGGAGAAGGAAGAGGAGGAAGTAGAAGAAAAGGAGAAGGTGGAAAAAACCCAGAAGGAACAGGAGGATGAGGATAAAGAACAGGAGGGTAAACAGAGTAACAGGAAGAGGAGGCAGAAAAACAGAAGGAAGTAGGAGCAGAATGAGTTGGAGGAGGAGGAGAAGGAGGGGTATAAGGAGAGGGACTATGAAGAACAAGAAGAACAGGAGGAGGATCGACATGCAGAGGATGAACATGCAGAGGCATATGAGGAGGAGGAGGAGAAAGAGAAGGAGAACGAGGAAGAGGTGGAGGAAGAACTGGATGAAGACAAAAAGGAGGAGAAAGGAAAAGAACAGGAGGAGGAGGAAGACACGTAGGAAGAAGCGTAGGAAGAACATGAGAAAGAACAGGAAGAAGAGGAAGAACAAGAGCAGGAAGAGGAGGACTACGAGGAGGAACATGAAAAGGAAAAGAAGGAAGGACAAGAGGAGGGGGAAGAAGAACAGGAGGTAGAGGAGGAAGAAATGAAGGAAGAGAATGAACAGGAGGAGGAGAAACAGGAGGAGGAGAAACAGGAGGAGGAGAAACAGGAGGAGGAGAAACAGGAGGAGGAAGAAGAGCAGGAGGAAGAAGGCGGCGAAGAGAATCAGGGGAAGAAGGGGGAATAGGAGGAGGAGAAAGAACAGGAAGAGAAGGAAGAGTAGGAAAACCAGGAAGAACCAGGGAAGGGAGAGGAGGAAGAACATGAGGAAGAGAGGAAAAAAGAGGAGGTGGAGGAAGAGGAGGAAGAACAGGCTAAGGAGGAGAAGGAGAATAAAAGAAAACATGAGGAGGATGAAAAGAAGGAGGAGAAAGAAAGGAGCAGGAGGACGAGGAGAAATAATGACAACAAGAGGAGGAAGAGGAAGAAAAGGAGGCGGAAGAACAGGAGGCGGAGGAAGAACAGGAGGCGGAGGAAGAACAGGAGGCGGAGGAAGAACAGGAGGCGGAGGAAGAGGAAGAACAGGAAGAAGAGGAATGGGAGGAGGAAGAACAAGACGAAGAAGAATAGAAGAAGGAGGAGGAGGAAGAACAGGAGGAAGAGGAGGAAGATGATGATGAAGAACCGGAGGAGCAGGAAAACCGGAGGAAAAGGAGGAGGAAGAAGAGAGAAGAGGAAGCGGAGGAGGAGGAAACACCTCCAAATTCACTCTAGAGTGTCAGCACATCAAAATTCTTGGATGGAGCACCTGCTACATCCGTTTGTCCACGGGGATTCACTAAATCCAAGCCTACTGGTGAAGCCATTACTCACAGGAGTCGTTCCACATCACGGCCATCACTCATCTCGGGAACAGACGGGAAAGCTCTGGATGACAAAGGGTCTCAGGACGTGCTCCAGAAACAGAAGACCAGTGCAAGAAGACCCCCATCACCTAATCGCATAGAAATAATTCTAGATCAATGAAAAGATTATTGAAAACGAAACACACAACAGCACCCGCCATCAAAACTCCTTCAGTGGTAGTTTTAACTGCTGCAGAGCTGCAGGCTGACGATTTTACCATCACTGTCACAGCACCCCAAAACAAAGAATAACTGGCAAACAGCAACTCCACCCAGAGCCCATAGCTATCGAGCTTTTAAAGGTAGAACAGCTCAGCCTACAGCTGTGGAGGTATAGACCAGCCTCGACTTATGTCCTGTGTGTACCTACTCGATGATCTGTCCAGAAAGTCAAATCATAATTACCTTTGAAAGGGGATGGAACTGGGCGGGGAAGGGAAGGGGGGAGAAAGAAAGAAAGAAAGAAAGAAATTGCTGGAAAAAAGGGAAATTCAGAAGGAAAGGAGTCGAGTTATCCCAAAGGCCAGCTCAGCCCAACTCACTTTTGCTGGGGAAAAGCTGTGCAGCTTGGAGGAAAAAACCCTGGCTGGTGCTGGGATTCACACAAATGTCTGAGTTCAGATCTGCAACTGCAGAAAAACCTTGACACGGCTCCTTTTCACTTTCCTCATACCTGCGTGCATGCTGTGACTTCCTCGTTTCCCTGAAGTCCTCCCAGACTAACAGGGAAGTGGCTTCTGTCCAGCCCATGTGCCATGAAGAGAAACAGTCTTGACCACTAAGGGGGTAGCAAACAACGGCAGCTGCAGAAGCAAAGGGGCAGCCGCACCTCGGCTTCAGAGATGCCCAAAGCTGCCCTGAGCCCCAGGGGCCCCCGGCGCCCCGGCATTTGCTTGGCCCTGAAGCTCTGTGGGGCCTGCCAGCACTGGGGAGCCCCAGGGACAGACATGAAGGACAGTGGTCAGTCCCCGTGGGGAGACTGACGGGGGCTCCATCCATCCTTCTGGCCACAGCAGGATGCCCTGGGCCACGCCAGCACAGGGCGGCTCTCCTCCTCATCGCCCGGGGGAAGGCGAGGCCTGAGGGAGGCCCTGGGTGCTGGGCTCAGCACGGGCGGTGGGACTGGGGGCAGAGCCCTGTCTC
Organism: Aptenodytes patagonicus; assembly: GCF_965638725.1. NCBI lineage: Eukaryota > Metazoa > Chordata > Aves > Sphenisciformes > Spheniscidae > Aptenodytes > Aptenodytes patagonicus. Next base: position 67,426 of record NW_027472073.1, read on the forward strand.
CTGCCAGGTGCCGGCCTGGCCGATGCGAGAGGCTCCCAGCACGCAGCTCCTCCTGCCCAGGGCTGTGGCTGGCAGCACAGACAGACCCGCATTTTCAGAAAGACTTGCCAATCCACAGCAATCCAGGGAAGCTCCCCTCCTGGCAGCTCCCCTCCTGGCAGCTCCCCTCCCGGCAGCTCCCCTCCCCTCCCCTCCCTCCCTCCCTGAGCAGGCCCAGACCCCATGAGAGTACTTAGGGACGGCTGAGCTGTGCACACACCTTGCGCTGATGAGAGAACAGCTCCCGCTGCAATGGCCCTTCCTGAAGGCCGTCTCTCCGCAGGCCCAGTGTCCCGGCTGGCTGAGGAGAGAGCTGCGGCGTGGCGGGGCAGCGGGCGCAGGGCAGCTCTGGCAGGAGAGGCCCGGGCTGCCTGTGCCCGCCCAGCAACGGCCACGCCATTGGCCACGGCTGAGCCAATCAGCGAAGGCAGAGGCAGCCTGTCAGTCACAGCCGGCCTGGGGCGGGGCCGGAGGGGGCAGAGGCCGAGGGGCCTGAGGAGAAATGGGTGAGAGATGGGCTGGGGGCAGCCGGGGTGAGGGGGGGGCCAGGGCCAGGGCCAGGGCCAGGGCCAGGGTCAGGGTAGGGCAGGGCTGAGGGGTGCTGCAGGAGCAGGCATCTCCCAGTGCAGATGGGCCTGGGGGCAGGGACCTGGAGACCTCATCACCCACGGGCCCTGCCATGGCCCAGTTCAGCAGCCCTGGGCCCGAGTGGTCAGCCCCAGGGCCAAGCCCACAGCCAGGGTCAGAGCGGTTCCTGCTGGTGCCCCGAGGGTCGCCAGCCCCAGGCCTGGCAGCTGGAGGTCGGTGTTTCATGTCCACAGGCCAGGGGAAGGTAGAGTGGCCTCCTGTCTGACAGGCGGCTCCACGCTTTGGAGCAGGCGTGCTCTGGTGGGGACAGAGCAGGTGCCTTTGCTGTCCCCAGGCCTTCATGTGGGTCGTGTGCTCATGGACAACCCCATCTCTGTTGACAGCCTTTCCTAAATGGGGATTTCCAGACATGGAAGTTGTTTCTGCCTCCTGGTGGGAGCACGCTCCGGGGCTTTGTTGTCAGAGAAGCAAGTGGGGAGTGCCCCTGGTTGGATGCAGCTCCCTTGGCAGATGCTTGTGCCCCCCTCTCAGCCCCAAGGTCTGATACGAGCCTTTCCGCCCGCCCAAGCTGTGCTGCTGGCTTTTGGGAAATGGGGGTACAGAGGGCGGACGGTTTTACCACAGCCGGAAAGTTCCAGTCAACCTGTGAGGGAGTTTTTTTCTTCCTGGTTCTTGAAGTAACTTTTAAAAAAAAAAAAAAAAAAAAGTATTTTTGCCAAGGAAACTTCACCAAGGGAAGTACAGTGTTTAGGCCTGATTGCTCCTTGTGTGGATTGTATCTGTCCTCAGCCAGGCACACAGCAGCTTTCAGGCGAGGAGTGGGACTATTCCAGGGTGAAGTGAGCAGTCGGGATCCCAAGCCTGTTTTGTTGAAGGCAATCAGGTGAAAATGTGCAGTTAGAGCTGTCTGCGTTGCTTACCCTTTTGATTGCAGTCCTCTCCTCCAGTTCTCTGTAACGCTCACTTCTGCTAGTCGGCTCCGTCTAGGTTTAAATCTCTGTAAACTGATGGTACGCTTTGCAACTGTTTCTACTTGATTCTTCACAGGTTTGAAAATTCCCTCTTCAGGTCTCTCTGCTTCCTTCTCCCCCATGTCCCGCAGAACCGTATTTGACGGCAGGGGCTGCAGAGCCTGTGTTTCCTCCCCGTGGTGAGGAAAATAGGGACATGAAAAAGAAAGCGATGGTGATTCTGAAAAGACCCCTTTCTTTGTGCTCATTTTCCCATTTCGTTGCCTGTTGTGGGTTCTGAAGTGATGGGAGTTCCTCTGAGTCTTAGCAATCCCTGTTTGCATCCCTGTGCTCAGGAGGGGCATCAGCAACTCTGCGTGGGCATTGCTTATGTCAGACAAGTAACCGTAGCCCTTTCTGAAAAATAGCTCCTGGGCGAGTTAGTTCCTAGGCCATAAGAGAAGGGTTTCTGTTTGCACCTGCAGGAACTCGGGAGCAAACCCTGCCGACGGAAACCCTCAGGAGAAAGGGAAGACTGGAGAGAGAAGAACAGATCAGTCGAGTTACGCTGCTTTACCCCAGACGGTGTCAGCCCTCCTGGCACGGTGACTCTGGGTAAGGGTGCTCCCAGGGTGTTTTCTAACCTTTTCCAGTGCTCACCACCGGAGAGCTGTCGGCCCTGGGGGAAGGGTGGTGCCCCCCTTCTTTGTGCACCCCAGGATCTTGTCAGGCTGCATAACCTCCTGCGCAAACAGAAGTGGCCGATAGTCGACTTCTTCAAGGAGGCTGGTGTGGGCACGAGGAAGATCCCAGGAGCAGACTTCATTCAAGTCATCAAAGGGGTACGTAGGGAGCAGAACGGGAGTGAACTGCTGCCCCTGCCATATGTCCTTGCGTGCAGACCCCGGGTGGTTTCAGTGGAGGAAATGGTGGCGGTTCAGCAAGGGGCACTTTCTCTTGTCTTACCCTTGGAGGACGACTCCCACAGTCTGGAAAGCTGGAGGGGAAAGGGAGGGCAAGGATGTGAGGAGTGGGATGTCATCTAGAGCGGGTTGCGGGAGTGAGGGTACCCATTGCCTCATGGTCTCCAAAGAGAGTCGCTGCTCAGTACTGTGGCTGCCCGGACCCTGCTGCAGATGCTGAAGTGGCATCACGTTTCCCAGTGTCGATACCCGACCTTTCCTCCACCAGTCTCGTATCTATATTCCCACTGCGCTCTTTTCAGCACATATCTGTGCAGCACTGCTTCCCCCTGAGCCTCACTTCCCACAGGGTACAGCGGTACGGAGCTGTGAGGAGCACGCTCAGGTCTAGGAGGGTTTGGCAGTGCAGGTGTTAACTGATGCTCTAGTCCCAGCCAAAATAAGCCGTCTCAAAACCCAGGGGGCTGGGAAGTTTGGCATGTTAACAGGCAAGAGGTCTGCAGAAGGCAGCGAAATCCCAGTAAAGCCCAGTAAAGTTGTTAATGCTTAAAGCTCACCAGGTTTTTTTGTGCTGTGCTTCCCTGCAGAACAACAGCAAATCTCATCCCGCCTACCTGTGGGGCAAGCCTTGGTGTTTTTGTGATCACACTGCCATTTTCTGTATTGGTTGCCAGACCAACGTTCCCATGAGAGACAAGGGTCAGGGGGACGTGGTCATCTTGTTGATTTCCCCGAAACGGGGGAATTTGAGAAGCAGTGGAGATCTGAGTGAAGGTCAAACCCGGTGTCTGGAGATGAGGAAAGGCCACTGCAGAGAGACCAGAGCAGGTGAGAGGAGCACAGTGTGTTGGGAGAGCATCTCTGCGTCCTCATTGACGGGAGATGCCAGAGTGGATCCAGCATATGGTTCCCTGAGACCATATAGCGGCCTATAGCAGAGTGGCCAGGAGGAGACGGCTGGGGAAGAGCTTGAGAAGCCAGGGGATGTGCGATACTGCAGTCAGCCCAATGGCAGGAGAGAGGTTATTCAGGCCTTGGGGTTGGGCTCAAAATCTGAAGCCAGAGGTGTAACGCCCTGTACGGGATTGTGGTAGTTAGCATTGATCATCCAGCTGATCCAAACCAGACCCTTTCTCCAGCTGTTGGCGGCAGCTGGAAAGCAGAGGTTCAGAAGACCTTGCTTTCTAAAACCTGACCCAGACCAGAAGGCTTGTCGTGGTACCTGTGTTGTCTCTCACTGCAGTTGTCACATCTTTGAGAGCAGAGGCATTTGGCTGCCAGTTTGTAGTGCTGACTGTTTTGCAGATTAAACGTAGTTTGTGAGCATGGAAGAGAACCGGGCATGGAGAAGCAAGCGCTTCAGGCAACTGCAAAGTAGGGATGGGGGCAGTCTGTAATACTTCTGTCAGGATGCAAAGCTGAAGGATGTGTCCGTTCAGAGAGCCGAGGCTGTTGGGAGCTCCAGTCTCCAAAATGCCAGACCTCGCGTGTTAAACAGTGATCATCCCTGACGTTTTTTTCTGCTACTCTCTAACACAGTTTCTCTGTTTTTTTTTCTTTGGTTGGTGTTTACTCTCTGGTAGGGGTACAAGCTCAGTTCCATCAAACCACTTGCAAACCTGCCACTTGCCCACCTCCTGCTGGGGGCCAAGCCAAAGGGATGAAGCCTCATGCTCGTACCAATCCCGAAGCAAAGTTAAAGCACTGAGAAGTTGCCCCAGTCAGCCCTGAGCCCGAGTGCAGTTCTCTAAGCTGCTGGAAAAGAATTCATCGGCAGGAGGCGATGGAAGAAGGTACCGTGTGTGTGGCACCTGGGATCAAGTGATCCGCTCAGTTTTGTGCCTGGATCAGTGCTGTGCTTGCACATGGAGTGAGCCCCAGTTCAGAGCAGAAATTCTTGTTAGTCATCGTGGGTGCCAGCGGGCTGTTCCTGCTCTCTCCTCCCCGGTGCATTAATTTCATCTGTTGCGTATACGCAGGGCTTGGAGAATGCTCCTGTGTGGGCACCGTGTATGTGAATGGCAGGTTTTCTGCTTATTTGTGACTGATCTTTCTTGTTTCTTTTAAACAGGGAAATCTTGCTGTGCACTCCCCAGGAACTAAAGAAATGCAAAGAACTGATGAAGAAAGAGGTGCCAATCAAGGAGGGAGTGTAGGTTAGTTCTGGTTTTAAATTGTCTTGCCTGTGTTCTAGCCAAAAGCCTTGTCTTAAACAATTGAAATGAGCTGAACTACTGGGTATTTTTCATCCCTGCACAATTCTGTATTGCTACGGACTTTACCAGCCAGAGTCATGGACTCTGGGCCTGTACTGTAGTGAGGTCAAAGCAGGTATTAAAAAAAAAAAAAGCGTGCTTTTCCAAAATGCTTGCAAGATTAAAAAAAAAAACAACACCCATCTGGCTGTGGGCAGGTGGGAATACACAGAACTGGGCAGTGTCACTCAGCATGAGGAACAGTGATGTGGGTACAGCCGTAGCGTGACAGTTCTCATGGCCTGAGCAGCACAGCGAGGATTTCCAGGCAGCAAGGCCGGCTGCCAGGGGTGTGTGAACACCTCCTCCTGAGCATGGAGATGGCCATAGGAGAAGCCAGTGCTGTTCCTGTTGGTGTGTAGCAGGGGACAGTGGGTGGAAGCTGCTCTCAGGGCCTGTCATTAGGAGCTGTCGTCGTGGTACTCAGTGGGAAGTAACACGAGGGAGGAGGCTGAGTCATGAAAGGCCATATTAACTGTATGTGTGAAGTGACGGAAACAACTTCAGGGTGTTAAGGAGACAGTGAGTTGCGATTAAGGCAGTGAGTGAGATGATCCTTGTAGGAGCTTTCTGAGTGGGTCAGAACGGGGCAGGACTGCACGGAAGGACAGAACAGGCTGTGGCAGTAGTTGAGCCGATCAGAACTCAAGTAGGAGATGATTTGGTCAATGTCTGGTGAAGTCAGCGTCTTATACATGTTGCGCAGACTGCGTAAGGCCTGACTGCTGGCGAGGGAAGGAGTGTGAAAGGAGTGTTGGAGTGGGGGCCTGGCTGATGGGACCCATAGGGCACGTTATGAAAATTCCCTTCCCTAACTATTAGATCAACCAGTCTTTATATTCTTATTAAAGCGTATTTACTTTGTTTATATACATATATGGTGAGTTCCCATGATACCCGGTGATGTGATGAGATAGTGGAATTTTACTGGAGACTTTGGTGTTGTTCATGCTGAAGTAAAAGAAACGAAAGGACAGCCCGGCCCTGGAAAGAAGGAGCTGTCCATGAAGGATAAAGGATACCCCGGGTCAACCAAGATAACGCCAGCGTCCTAGCTCCTCTGAGACGTCTTTGAAACCCTTCCAGCGTCGTCTGGCATCATAGATCAATAACTCCAGCCAGACTGACTCCCGGGACATCTGGATCAATAGACGAGCAGCAAGGGTGCTGCAAAACTAGAGTTGCTTTGCAAAGTTTGATGTTGATTAGTAAAGGGTGGCGTAGTTGCTAGTGATTAGTCAAGCGGTCTTGTCCCTGATCGATTGAAGGGTATAAGAAGGCTGTGTAAAGGCACATTCGGGGTGCCCCAATTGGGCTGGAATATGGCATGTACACAAGAAAATATTTGCCCCTGTAATTCCATACTTGGCATCCTAGTCTCTCGCGTCGGTCGTCGCGCGCCGGTTGTGAATTGTTTGTGACACTGGCTCAGGGTTCACCCGTGGGCAGGGGCTTTTGCTGGATGAGATCCAGGCAGCGCTGGACAAAGCCGTAGGGGGAGAAGTGAGCTGGGCAGCCGGTGCAGCGCCAGCTCCAGGATCTCGGCGTGCGAGTCCTGGCCAGCGATGCCTGCTTGCCGGCCAGGTGCAAACTGAGTTTTCTGTGCTCAGCCAGTCCCTGCCTGGCTGCCCGGGGTGTCTGCGGCTCCTTTCCAGGGCCAGATCCGGCTCTCCAGCAGTGATGCTGGTGCTGGGGCAGTGGTGGTAATGCCGGTTCCAGCCTGCGGTGAGGATGCCGGTGGTGGGGCTGTGAGCAGCAGGATGTGGTAGAGATGGCGGTAGCGGGGGCGTTGGTACCAGGCTGGGGTGGGGATGCTGGTTCTGGGGCGTGTAGCAGGCAGGAGCGCATGGGGTACAGGGGCTCCCCCTGGACCACAGCCCATGGCCCCAGCCCCTTCGGCCGGTGGAGCACCAGTGTCCCCATCACCACCTGCTGTCCTCAGCCATAAGCAGGGAGACAGGGAGCAGGCACGCAGGGGAGCTGCACCACGGGTGGGATCTGTACTTTGCGCAGGACCTGCACCCCGTGGGGGAGCTGCACCCCGTGGGGAAGCGGCACCCTGCGGGGGATCTGCACCACCTGCCCCAGGGCCTCCAGGGGCCCTGGCACCCCCTGCCAGACGGTGGCCTGTGCCAGCTGGTAGGTGATGGTGTGGACCTGGGCACGCTCAGAGGACACCGGCAGCCCCGGGACAGAGGGCAGCACGCAGGCAGTGGCCGGAGGCGTCATGGCAAGTGTGGCGAAGCTCACGCTGGGCAGCTCCGACGCCATCAGCAGCCAGAGAGGGAACCTCTCTGTTGGGGGAAGGGAAGAGGGATGATGGGGTGAGATGTTGGTGGGCAGAGGTGGCGGGAGTGTTAGCCAGAGGGCAGGAGCACCACGAGGAGCAGGAGCCTGCTGCTGTACCTGCCATGGCATTTGGTCAGTGTGGGGTTTGTTGGGGGCAAACAGCCTCTGTCCCCGTGGCGATCATTCCGCCAGCACCTGCTTCAGCCAGCCTTGCGAGGGTTTGATTTTTCATACCACAACAACTTCCCATCACAATGATTTCCCATCCTGCTGATGATTTCCTGTCCTCAATGTTGATTTCCCATTCCCATGATGGTTTCCCCTCCCAATGATGATTTCTCAGCCCCATCATGATTTCCTATCCCAACAGTCTCCCATCCCCATGATTTCCCATCCCAAGCATGATTTCTGGGGGGAGGTGAATTTCCTGTCCAAGAGGAAGGGATGGGGCCGGCACCGGTGACCCTGCAATGCCAACATGTGTGTGCTGCTCCATCCTGGGCGGGTGGTGGGGATGGGCGGGGGGTATGCTTTTGGGTTGTTTTTGTCCTCCCCCTCTCTGCCCCAGGGGGCCAGCTGCTGCTCCCAGCTGTGGTGGAACTAGTGCTGGTACCGGTACCGTGCGGCCATGATGGGGAGCTGTCAGGAAAATTTGGCAATTGGCCCGTGTCGACCGAGGAGAGAGGCTGGGACGCAAAGTATAGCGTTACAAGAGGAATTCTTGCATTCATGCGCCTGAGCTGTCCCATTCAAACTGGGGCACCCCGAATGCGGTCTTACACATGGTTCTTATATCTTTCAAGCATTCAGGTCCAATGCAATTTGCCCAATCACGACCTAACACGCACACACACGCTGCTGTTCTGCAAAGCAACTCTAATTCTGTGGTGTCGTCACCCATCTGATTCTTTCTTGATCCAGCCGTCCCCGGGGTCGGTCTTGCTGCAGTTCCTTATCTCCGATGCCAGGTAAGGGGAGGGTTTCACAGGGGAGTTGGAAGGGCTGGGATGCTGGCGTGGTCTGGGTAGTCCAGGGGTATCCTTTCTTCTTCAGGGTGGTCTCCTTCTCCTCCTTGCAATGAGCTGGGGTCCTTTAGTCATGCTGACTGAACCATGGCTATGCAGTATACAATGTAAACTATATATATCTCTCTCTTAAGAAAGTTCATACAATTGCATACTCTCAAGACGAATTGGTGCAATAGTTAGGGAATGAGATTTTCCTAACAGTCCCTCCTTTTCTTTTGACCATCAGGGTCACACTATACTACTGTTCCTAACTGAAGTCGTAAGTCGAGTGCACAAGGTAATACAACACTGTAAACACACACATCTAATTACAAAGCAAACCAAGACAGTGAATACAACCACCCAAATCCTTTTAGTTCACAGTGCTCTACCTAAGTGTGGGAGCCAAGAGGTTAGCCACCCAAATAGATTTAGGGGAGATCCCTGCCTTACTTCAGGTAATATTTGTAAATGAGTCTTTACCTTGTTTCTATCAGTTTCATTTATCTGGTCTTGATATACATAAAAAACCCAGCAGCTGTTATTCCGTAATGCACATACTCTGTCCTGTGCTGCTCAACGGCGGTCTAGGGCTAATCGATTCTGTATTGCCATTTGTGATGATAATTTGATTTCTTCCTGTAGGGCTGGAATACTATCTGCGATTTCATTGATGGCTTTTTCTAATTCTCTTGACACATTTGCAATAGCTCCTTCTCGTTTTGCAAGCCCTAACCGTGGGATAAAAGCTGTTGCAGACAGGTGGAACTTAGTGCCGCATTCTATCAGAGGGTTGTAACACTTTGTCCCGTCGAGATGGGTAGCTAGGAGCTACAGAGGCAGAAGAGGTTCTAAGGGGTTCTAACCTGTGCGGAAGGTATGAATGCACTTAGAATACCCTTTTCAGCTCAGGTTGAGGGTAAATCCTCGAATGCCCTTTCTTCACCTATCCAATATTGCCCTGGTAGTTGTGCAAATAGGGTAATATAATCTTCAACTCAGTCTGAATCATGTCGATTATTTCCTGTCAAAGGGTTAGCATGTGCCGGATTTGGTTGTTTAGGTAAACCAGTAAGGGTCGCACCCAGAGTAGTTGACTCAGAGCAATCGGGATCCTATAGGCCCGTAGTGGCAACCAAACTTGTAACATTTAGCTTGATTATGGATTCCTGCAGAATACCACATTAATCTATCTGCGAATATCCCCATTGTCTCGGAGTCTGCAGGGCCTGATAAACTCCGTCCAGGAAGAAATCGACAGCGTGATGGCTTATTACCACAGGTTTTGTGTGGTATACAGTAAGGTTTTGGAAGAATCTGTGGAGGAATACCGATTGCCTTTAGGCCGAGGAAGAGATCTATGGAACGTTCCAGGCATAAGACTCCCCTTTTCATCTGTATGGTCATAAGATCTGAATTGTCCATGTCCGTCCATTTTATTAATGTTAAGGCTCTATTGGCATTTCCAGTTCCCAGCCCCTACAGAGTGAGTAAGCTTGTCTATAGGTTTGCTCTCCAAGCATACCCAGGGGTCTCCTCTCAGACTAGTGTCAAACCCTTCTTGGCGGAAGGGCGGCAAGCTTCCTTTCTTCATTGAAAACTCGTAACGTCGGTGCCTGTCCTTGTACCACTGAGATTTCAATGGGACAGGTACCCAGGAGAGTTGGTTTCTGGTAGAGGATGGGCTTTTAGTGCATATCCAACGGTCGGGCTTCTTTGCCTCTGCTGCTGTAGTCTGGACTGTTGCCATGGCCGAATTATGGAATGAATATGTGTAATCCATATTCCACCACAGGTTTATAAGCAAGGCTACTATATTAAAACCTCGGCTTCCAAATCACTAGTAACAGGAAAAAACAACAGACAGAAATAGCAAAAATCCCTTGGATAGAGAGGAGAGCACTGAAATCAGAAAGGTTTCCTGACTCCGGAAACCCAAAAGGCATTTAAAGATCTAAACCAAGCAGTCCTGGAAGCTTGAAGAGGGCAGGGCCGCCACGCCGACATGACGTGGGCCTTTTGTCATAATGAGCTGGGTCACAAGAGGTGCAGGGGGGTGGGTGCGGTGTGCTGTTGTGCGTGCGGAACGCTGAGGCAGGGGTGCCCGAGTCGCCGTAGCGAGTGGTCGGGCCTGGGAGCGCTGCGTGTGAGAGAGGGAGCGGAGGCCGAGCCTCTCCCTGTTGTCCATCCGCCTACCCGTGCTGCGAGGAGGAGCTCGATCACTGAGGGCCGCGGGCCAGAGTCATTGTCGGGGTGGGGGCCGGGGCCTCGCAGTGTCGCTGCGATGGAGTCCTGAGGCCTTCACCAGCCGAGTCTGCCTGAGGCCGCAGGGCCTGGCCATGCCAGAGCGCTGCGGCCTCTGAGCATCGCCGGCCCGCTCGAGCTCAGCCCGCTCTGCTTGCCCCGGCCCCCTCGGTGGCCCTTCCCCGCATCGCCGTGGGCCCTAACCCAACGGGGAGGCCGCAACGCCATCTGCCGCGTTAGACGCTGTTGCAAAGCAGGCACCGCCTGGCCCTCACCATGTCGTGTGTCCACTACAAGTTCTTCTCCAAGCTGAACTATGATATGGTCACCTTCCACGGCCTCCACATCTCCCTGTGCGACCTCAAGCGCCAGATCATGGGCCGCGAGAAGCTGGAGGCGGCCAACTGTGACCTGCAGGTCACCAACGCCCAGACCAAAGAAGGTGCGTGGAGGTGGCGGGCACGGGGTCTCGGGGATCGCCTGGCTGGTGGCGTCGCAGACCACCCCATGGCGGCTGTGTCCTGCGGGAGCTGCGCTCTGCTCTTTGTGGGTCATCCCCACGTAGCGTGAGTTGGCCTGGGGCCCATCCCGCCGGCGTGCGGGGGGACCAGGAGGGCAAGCGGCACCCAGGATTAGGCAGGGTGGGAAGCGATAGTGCGATTCGGCCACGATCGGTAGCTGTGACTTGTGTTGGCCTCACAGAGCTGTTCTTTTGTAGTTGCTGTTCTGACAACTGCCTTCAGATCTGTGTTTTAGACGCGGAGGTAGGCGTAGAAGAATACGTGGTTGATGTGCGACATACAGCGCTTACAAAAGTTTTGGTTTCCTGGAATTCTTCCAGGTAAAATGATAAGGAAATGTGGGAGGATATCTTATAATAAGAAACTTGCCAGATTTCTTTGAAATCTGGCGGAGAAAACTGAAAGTGATAGAAATAGAACAGGTGGCTAAGTTGAAGAAAAACAGTGGGTTTGGCGACTTAATTTTGTCTTCAGCTTGTTTTACTCCAGTGCATTGGAAAACTGGTTTTGTGGCTGGTGCAGAACCTGCTCACTAGCAACAGTTTGGATCCAGAGTGTATGTGTGAGTTATAATCTCTGCAGACCCTTTAAAGCCATCTTGCCCATGAGTGTTCTCTGAATCTAAATTATACTTTGGAATTTCTTGTTAATATAACTTCTTTTCCACACCACAGACATTGTCATTCAGATGCTCTTCAGCATCATTTCATCTTTCATTTCTAACCGTGTTTTTTTTTTCCTGGTACTACGTGTTAACCGCATCAGGGCAGTACTGAAGTTTTATGGCAGAGCATTTATGGTGAATATACCTAAGAAATGTTCTTAGCGAAGTCATAACTTCTTTTAAATCTAATAAATGGTGCTTGATTCTCAGAGATGATAAAGGCAGAATTCCCTTCAAAAAGCCTATACTCAAGAATGATGCATTTAAACTTGCCTCCTTTTAATTGGATCTGAATTTCTTGACCTGTCTTTTAGAATCGATGTTCTCACAATATTGTGGAAGAACTGCAAACTCCAGAACTCACGTTTCTTGAGGACTCCTTCCTGCCCCGTAACATGCTGACTCAAAACACTTGGAGAATGTGCTGTTCTGCTTATCAGGCAAAACACAATACAATACAGAACCAAACATGGGACTCTCAACTGGTCTTAGATGAATAGCTTTAAGGTAGAATATTGCTCTTGCAAGACTGTCTCTCGAACTCAGAACTTGCTTGAGTTCAAGTGCTGCAGCATGCGCTTGTCCGTTTTAGTAATGCCACGATGTGACGTCTTCAAAACAAACTCACGCTAACTCTGAATGAACTCATTTGGCCTCACAGCTGATGTCTGTCTGTCTGTCTGTCTGTCTACTGGAATGTCTTCTACACTGTGCAAACCTAGCGTTTTAGAGCAGACATTGAAGCAACTTTTAAACCTTGCCCTTCACTGTGCCATGTTGTGTTGCGGTGCTAGTATGGGGGATTCCTTTGGTTACACCTCAGAGTGCAATTAATTCTTGGGCTGCCGTGCGGCATTATGCTGTAGAGCTTTCAGAAAGGCTACGGAGTTCCCTGTTTCCCTGGTTGAGTTGAGGGTACGTCATGTACCCCTTCAAAACCCACGATGTTACAGTGGAGCTCACGCACTGCCTGTCTGGGAGTCAGCTGCTCTGACTCTGTCACCAGCAGGTTTGGGACCTCTTGGGGGTGGGCTGTCGGCTAGGTTAATGTCCCTTGGGCAGGTGCTTAGGCCAGGCCTAGTTTGGTTCCTTACCACGTTGTCTCCAGCATTGCTTTCGCTTTCCCTGTCACGCGCTGAAACGGCAAGCAGTGCCAGTAAGACATGAAGGCCTCGGGCGGTCTGTATAATCAGGTTAATGACTGAAAGTATGTTAGGTTTTATTGACTCATCCTTTCAAAGCAGTACAGGTGCTCTTTTGGAGCACAGTTCTGTATGGTAATAATGGAAATGAAAGTTCCATGACCTGTTTGGCCTGCTGAACTAGCTGACTGAAGAAATGATGATATACCAGTTGTAGATGAGATCATTGACACCTATTCTGGTGGAAGCTGAAAATCCAGAAAGAGTAGTCCAGCCTATGACTCAGGATGTTTCGAGGCAGTGCTTTCAGTGCCCGCTACGTAGATGATTTGTTTGTCGCAAAGCGTGCAAGTGGTGTTGATTAGAACAGAGTTAAAAAATGACATAATGAGAAAGCGTATTTTTAAGCGCTAGGGAGCAAATGCGTTCTTGGGAGGTACCGTGTTTTCTGGTAGGGAGAGTCTGGCATGTTAGTAGTCATCTTCCTCTCTTGCTGTGCAAATCCTTCCCCCAGTAGCACAATAGCTGGTCAGCAAGGCATCTAAGCCTACTAAAGGCTTTTCTTTGTCATTTCGCACATAGGCTTGCCTTCTGATGACTTCTGTTCTGATGAGCTTCTGCACTTTATGTGGGTGAAAATACTTCTCTAGGCAGTGCTCAGAGGGATGCTTTTGCACTGCTGTCTGAGTCAAAAGGGTGGATTAAAGCCGGCCATAAAATAAAGCCGGAACTTTTTTCAGTAGCTTGTTTATAGCATACATATGACACAAATTCTTAAAAGTAGCAGATGTTCAGAATTGTCGATGAATTTAAAAATGGGATTTTTAAGTTGTGCATTCAATGCGAAGCAGCATAAACTTCAGAGCATAACCTGAGCTGTTTGTGCTTTTTTGCAGGAAGAAGGTTGTGGACACTAATGCAATTGTTGATTTAAGATTTCTAAGCCAGCATGAGGCAGCAGTCAAAGCAGCTATTGTTTAACTTGTCTGCCTCCATTCGTTCCTTGAAAGACTTCTTTCCCTTGACTCTTCCAAGCAGACTCTTTTCTTGCAGAATAGAGAGCAAGTTTTAGGCTGTTATGTCTCTTCTGCTCTTGACTTTACTCTAACATCCAAATCTTCCTTTGCTTTTGCAAGCTTTCTGCGTTAAGTGAATCCTTATTTTTAATCACAGGTCAGGCTGACAAAAGCCCAGTAGCCACTTGCTGGCCATCACAGACAGCAAAACAGGTTTTGAGCTATAAGGGAGTAGGAATCAACAACGTTGTTACCTGCAGCTTTGCTGAACATTTCCACTGGAGCTCTGCTTGGACAAGTGTGAAAAGCAGCCTTGTTGAGCGTGATGTCCCTGCTGACTTTGCAGGTGTGGAGTCATGCGGGGAGGCAGAGTGAGACTGCTTTGCAGGTCCGGGTAGTTGCCAAGTCTCTGCTAGGGGATGTTGCTGCCCGCGGGGAACGGGTTCCTGCTGGGAGATGCCAGTTTAGCCTGAGAGCTGTTAGACTGAGCTGGCATCTGTTAAATTCAACTTGAGCAAACAAGAATGTCCAGGGAGTTCAGGAATAGCGCTCCAGCTTTAGTCCTTTCCTATTACCAAAAAAAAAAAAAAAAAAAAGTTAACTTTTTAGTCTACATTGTTTGACTTCACCTTTAATACATTTCATCACCAAAATGAATTCAAGTAATTGAGGCGAAGGAAAAAGGAATGCATTAAAGCCAAGTGGTATCAGGTCCCTTCACAGAACTAACTCAGCAATGTACTCTGCTGTCCGTAAACACTCTTCCACAAATCCTCTGACACGGTGACCGAGCTAGTGGGATACTTACCAAATACAAGTATGTGCCGTGGTGAGTGTCCTGTACAAAAAATCCGTTGACTTCATCAAGCTATTGTCACTCTTCAGTTGATCCGTTTAAATGTGTACTGATTGACTTTTAAGGTGAGTTCCTTTTTATATCAGTCTGTTATCAGGTGGCTGGAGCTCTCTTCACCGTGCACTTAGCAAGCGGATTGAAAAGAAGCATCTCTCTCTCTCTCTCCCTCTCCCCCCCCCCCCCCCCCCATGCAAGGATAGTCTGTTCAGAAGGCAGATGTCAATGCTTCTCTTCTAATGGCCGATGAATTGTCACAAACTCCTAAAAGAGGACTTCTTCCTCTTCTTGCATCATACACCTGTTGTGCATGTTCAAACTGACCTCTGCAGGCTTGCGTAAGTTGTGAATAAAGGCATCGGTTGCTGTCCTCATCTACACGGTCTCTTTCTAGGAGAGGTGCTGCCGCTTGTCATCTTCTGCAGAACTGCCACAATCCTCAGCTCGGCAGAGGCGCAGCAAACTCCTGCCTTTTTGTGGAGCCACTGTTGCTTATCCTGTACCTCTGAAACCTCAGCCCAGGGGTTTGTGGTCTGGACCAGAACGAATACTCTGTATGACTCCGTTCGGCAGGTAGAAACAGCTGCTTTGGGCTTCTAGAACTGCAGCTGGCGTGATCTCCCCGTTGTTTGTCTGGGCCTCAGTACTCTTTGAGCTCCTTCTCCACCAGAAAGTCCCAGCGCAGGCCTCTCTGGACAGGTGGCTGTGTAACGGTTGGATTTTCCTTTTGAGAAGAGCTCTAGGGGTTGGTTTCAGGATCTATGACTTCTGTAAAAGCTTCTGTTTCTGTCATTAGTAGCCCTTTCTCCTCCAATTTGAAACTGCTCTGAAGTCCAGAGGAAGCTTGCTGTTTGGTTCCCTAGGGGGGAAGATCAGGACTTGGTTTCAGCTCCGTACTTTCTCAGTTTTCTGAAGAAGCATTCTGTCATTTGGAAATAGAAGTAAAATTTTCATTTCGTTGTTGAAATAGTGTCTTCTGGTAGGTGCGTTTTGGTCTAAGAGAGGTTCCTGCCCGTAGGAATAATCTACTGAAAAATGGAGCATCAGTTGTGAAATATTCCTTTTGTGTGTGTGATCACTGAGCAAAACCACCCTGATAGAGCTTGACCAGATGTGCAGCACCTTTGGTTTTCAGACCACCGTTCTGATTCGGTCTGCAAAGGTAAGGCCTTTTAATATTTAAACCTGTAGGCAGATGCCAGGGAGTGGCTGCTGATAGTGCTTTAAAATACTTAGTCGCATCCCGCTTGTGTAAGTACACTATAAAAACCTTTCTCATGGAGAGATCTTTGCATTTTAAGCTTACTCAGTCCAAGTGTCTCAGGCAGTTGGTTTTCTTGTTTGGGCCTCATGTAAAAGGCCAGAAGGCTTTCCTCCTCTTCGGAAGACGGACATGGTGTAAGCCAAGGCAAAGCACGGACAGCTTCAGGCACACCCTGTTTTCGAAAGGCTTTTCAAGGCTGTCTTCCTAAGTCATTTCGTTTGAGTCTCTCTGCTCTGCAAAAAGTGAGTCAAAAGAATTCACGTCCCTTTGGTTAATTCGAACTCGATGATTAGCTTAAGAGGGGAGATACCACTTTTGTTGGAGCCAATTCTGCCCTACTCGTGAAAGCAAGCTCAAAAAACCCCCAAAATTTCTGTGGTCCAAATTCTAGCACTGCCAGTTTCGTTTCCATGTAAATGGAAAGCACTGAGCAGCTGAGAAGTGTGGTTGTTGATGGGTTAAGCTCCAAGAAATAGACAGAGGTGGCAGGCTGCCTTCTGTGTTCTGTCAGTCGTGAGCACTAGCAGCAGAGGTGAATCGTTTTTCGTTAGCAGCTATGAAAGCAATGGCACAGAGTTTTCATGTTTCAGCTAAGCACCTGTTTTGTTGCAGGGCAAGCTAGTCAGGCTTTAGAATCTGGTTTGGGCAGGTGAGACTTTGCTGTGCTTTGTTTTTCTCCAGAGATCTATTGGTTTTGTAGCCTAAGAGAAGCAAAAGCAACTTAAGCCAGATCAGGAGAGAACCTCATGCATTAGCGGACTCTCCGTTAGTGACCTTTGAGACCCTTTTGCTGTTGGCATTCAAACTCTTTTGAAAAAATGAAAAAGATGTTGCTGCTTGCGTTTGATTCTCAAAGCTGAAGATTTCTTGCCATGTACTGTTAGTGTGTTGAGACGATAAAAGCGCGATGTTGCCTATAAAATGTTGCTTTTACATCTGTCAAGGGATTCTCTGAAGTGCTGTGTAGTTGCATGTTAAGATACATTCTTAGGAACTGACTGACGTTTTTTTTTCTGTATTTATGTTGTTTTCAGAATACACAGATGATAATGCTCTGATTCCTAAGAACTCATCGGTAATTGTTAGAAGAGTCCCTGTTGGAGGAGTTAAAGCTACCAGCAAAACATATGTTTTGTAAGTATGCATAAAGCATTGTATTCTTTGTGAGGGGTTTCAGCGTGTTAACTTTTTTAACGGATATTAGTTGACAGAGGCATTCAGATTGTCTCTTTCTTGTTAAAGCTGCTGTTAATTTTTGTTGTCATGGGGTAGATTTTAATGTGTCTGTCCCAAAGTAGACTTACCTTTTTAGGCCTGCTGGGACATGGGGTTCAGACTCCAACAGCGGTAACTGTTAAGGTGATTCTATTGGGTTTGTTCCTGGGGCTGGTTTTTCTGAGACCCAAGTTGAGGATCCTGTTTCCTCTACGTGGAGAGATTCCTTATTATATGTGTTTGCTTCTACTGCTTTGATAGTAAAGACAGATACTCATTGTAGTGTAGACTTACAGTTTGTTCCCATCTTAGAAGAGTCCGATTCTCAGTGTTTGACTGTTTCTTGCATTTGGGGGAGGGGGGGCGGGATATGGCAGGTATTCTTACGCCCCAAATCTAGGTGTTTTGCATCCTAGCTGTAGAGGAAAGACCAAGGGTTGCCAGCTGGCGAACCATGCAAACAAGAAGTGATTCCTATTAGTTTCCGAAAGACAATGTCCGTTTCAGGCAGGAGAAAAAGAACAATGTCCTCAAGTGTATTGCCTTTTGTGCGCGTACGATGAAGGAATAGTTAATCCTTTCCAAACTTGAAATGCAGTAAGCGGTTTAGCACGTTACCAGATGTTACGAGTTCTCTTTCTAAGTCTGTTTTTAGCCTAAGCTGATATCCGTGCCCCAGGTTTTAATTCTGTATTCCCAAGATGTGCGGAGGACAGAGAATCGGGTGTATGGATTGGAATGACAGATACTCAAATGCAATCCTGACTACAGGATTATTGCTGTCATTTATGTATTCACACGGTCCAGTTCTAGATCAGCTACATTAGCATTGTTTGAATGGTCATGTTTTCCAGCCTTCTTAAAGATACGCCTCTCCACCACAGTGAGTAGATATTATTAGCCTGTGGTTTTGCCATGCCTTTCTAATGATGGTTCTCAATAAATAAAGTAGACTGAGGAGTTACAGTGTGTCTCGAACAAACAGGACGGCGGCATCCTGGTACCCGTGAAGCATTTGCAAGCCAACACCCTGAAGTTGTGTGGCTCTGCATGTAAACTTTGGGCATATTAGTGCAGTAGTTGTTGCAGTGCTTTCAGGCACTACCTAGTAATTCTGGACGCCACAGCGTTGTGCTTATAAACATGGCCTTGTTTTGGGGGTTAATTTAAATATGTGTGCTTAGTGCTGTCTTGTCAATGCATCCCCTGTTTCTGGTTGGATGGCACGCTCTCCTGGTCTTGTAATGCTGCCCTAAAATGAGCGGAGAGATGCCGCTAGCATCAAAGATCAAATAAATACCTGTATGCGGGGATAAGGAAAGAATGGCCCTGCTTCAAGGTAAACGGATGAAGAAACCGTTGTGTGGTAATCTAAAGTATTTCCTCGTGCTTCCTCGCCTTCAGGAGGTACGTGGCTGTGATTGTGAGCCTGGCGGTGTTCTCGCAGTGGCGGGAGGCATGAGCCTTTCTATTTGTACATCCATTCCACAGCAGCCTTTGAGTTGCCTCTGCTCATGGGACGCTTTGGGTGATGTATGAAGTGTTTGTTAACTATATCGATGCTTGCATGTCTGATTCGTGATGAGCGGCATGCAGATACAGATCAGTGAGTATGTGGAATCTCAGCACGTTTTTTAAACGTAATCAATATTTCCTAAAATATCGTAGCATTTTCAAGAAGATCTTAAAGCAACTTCTGGCAAGTAAGGCCTTTTTTTTTTTTTTTTTGTCACAGGGCTCCTAAATCGCACAGAGTCCTAGGAACGGCTTTCAGGTGACATTTCTACTACTATTTTTCATCAATATAGCATATGTAACACGTTTAGTATTCTGGCGCTTTCATGGCGAAGTATGGTAGATATCTGAACACGGTGCTTGGGCTTCCGCAAAGAAACACTGCTCTAAAGACGATGCTGCTGACATTTTTGTTCTTTCTTTGTCAGACGACTGATTTTTTTCACTTACGTAAAGTTGCCCTTCCAAGTGTCCAGACTATTGCTGTTCTTTCTTAGAAACTAAAGTACTGTATCTGGTGCCTGTTTGTAATACTAGGGATATACAGATTGGCGAGAGTTACCTTGGTATTTTGATGGTTGATTATTTAAGAACACAAAACTGTAGTACAGACTTCATAATTTTGATACTTACGTAGCAGAGAGAAAATCTCTGAGGACTTCCTCTTGCACTGCTGTGTTCTGTATCTGTAAGTCTTAGAGTAACTGGTGACAAAGTGGAAATGTGATTTGGGGGGGGGGGGCTTTAGTTGCCCTGAAAGTACCAAGAGAGAACAGTTTATGCATACAAATAAATTTCCGCATTCGCTAGACTATCAGAACATAATGGTTTGATGTTCAGGTTTTATAATCTGTTTTCACTGCTTTATGCTGGGTACAAGTGCTTCATTTTAAGTTCTGATCACCTTTATTTCTTCTTGTAGCAGTCGAACTGAGCCAGTGAGTGGAACATCAAAAGCAGTACGTAAAAACACAGTCTCACACTTTTTTCTACACACTGCACTTCTTCTGCACGTAGCTGTTTTTTCCCCAGAGTCTGCTAAAACCGCTCCCTTGAATTCTTCCACCCCATTAGGTAATGAAGGACAGGAGCTATTTCCAGGGAAGGGTTTTAATCTCTCTTCTGATCAATTCAGTGACCTCTTGAGGAGAGCTGTTCAGTTTACGTTGTGAAATTTTAGTCTACGTTTTTGAACAACGTAAGACATAGGAAGCAGCGATTCGAGTGTCTTTCCGATACTGTTTTACTAGTGTCAGCTTAACTGCTGCTTGTGGCGTAATATAATTCAGTATACTGGAAGAGGAACAAGATAAGCGTAACCCTTGTTACCTGTGGAAAAACTGCACTTCAGTATTAGTTCTCAATGAACGCCGCAGTCCATCACGAACCAGTGGGCTGAGGACTTCATTCCTGCAAGCTGTTCCGGCAGGTAGCTGGGAGGGAGGAGTGTGGTTGCAGCGGAGAAAAAAATGGCAGGGTTGTGCTCTGAATCCCTGCTTTCATCATCATTAAAAGTTGGTTTTGGTCTGATAGCAAGGAGAATAATGTTAAATTCTCACGCTTCCCAAACTAATTGGGATAGTACGGCCTGTGGTCTGACAAAATACAAGAAATGAGTTTTCTCAGGTTTTATAGGCTACTCCGTCATGGTAAACACCTTTATTGCAATAATTTGAGCAGTTTAATTTTTTCTAGACAAAGTTTTATAGCTGATGTTTTGGACTGGTGTTTTTACTTGGGTTTTGTGGGGTATGGTGAGTTTGGCATTATTAAACTTAGTGGCAGGAGGGGCAGAGTTCATGTTTCAGGGCTGATACGCCCGTGCTTTACTTTGACAGGCAACTACTCTGTTCATAAAAGCATAACCGTGTGCATTTATAAACGATGAGACATTAACTGATTAATTTACAAACTGCACTGAAAATAAGTTTCCTGTAGTGATGCTTCCTTCTCAAATAAACTTAAAATTTGGTTAAAGTCCTTTTTAGCTAAAAACTGACAGCTTCCTTACCCCTTTGACTTCTAAGCAGTTGTGAGCGTTTGGCAAGGGTCCCTCTCCGAGCTATTCTGGAGCAGTAAGTTGATCTCAGGCGGGTTTGGTTATTTTAGTGACTTCTCGTTAACCCCATGGGCACTCCTAAGCCGTCATAGGCTTGGGCTTTGTTTTGAACAAATACAAATTACACTGGCTTGGAAATGCCTCTTTCAGTGACGCTCAGAGGATAGAGTGCAGACTTTCAGGCTACAGTAGAGGTTAACGATTGCTATGTTTTGATTGTAGAGCTTGAATATGTGTTTAATTTTTTGTGAACAGATTGATGACTCTTCTGCACCCATTTCTCTGGCCCAGCTTATTAAGGTATATATACATATTCTTGTCAAATACTTAGGGAAAAAAAGCGTTTGCTTTGTATTTTTAAATCTTCTACGGTGATCTATAGCCGGATAACTGTTGTAATGCGAACAAAACTCTAATTTAGCTTTTAATAATTACTTATTTTAACTTTAAAATGTCTGTATAGTCTGATACTATCCTGTAAAGAGGAGCTGCCAGTGTGGGAAGCTAGAAGGGGAGTACCTGATCAGCCCCAACGTAATGTTGCGGGATTACTCATCTTCAAGACACAAAGAAGAAGCATTCAGAAGCTGTTTACCGTTTTTCATACGTTTCCTTAATTTTGCGTTGGAAAGTAACACAATTTTCACAGCAGAATTTAATTGGCTGTAAGTTATGGACATTTCGGGGGGGGTGCGACAGCCAAATTAGAGGCATGCTCCAGAGAGCATGGACAATTGTGTGGCTGTTTTTGAATTTCTAGTCACTATGGATCCATTCTTTGAATGCTGCACAATTTCATAAATTGTGGTATACATACAGTGGACAACACAATCTAATTTGTCCGAACGCAGGCGATGTAAACTGTGCCAATGTACCCAATTGTTTATACGCATTTATACCAATGTGTATGTGTGGCATATTAGCAGATGTGACCTTCTGAAACTGTTGTAACGCCGTGTTTTGCTATGGAACCGCTTGCATTTTTTGCTCAAGAACGTGTAACTTTGCCTGGGCAAGCACTAGCGATTGCACTTTGTGAAAAGGCGCGGTGCTAGCCAGTTAAATTACTAGTCTTCAAAGTTCCAAAGATTAGAGAAGGCAGGGCCTAACGCAGAGGAGCTAGTTCTTTCTCCTGAGAAGAAGGGCTGGAGTTCATTTCCAAGAACGAGAAGTCTCCTCCCACTGGGAACTTCTTCCCTCTCTCCCTGCAGCAATTCAACTGTGTACGTTTGGCAGAAAAAAAAGAACAATCACTTTGGAAGGTAGCCACCGAAAGAAATTGGTCTCCATTAGTGCTGTCCCTGAACGTGTCCTTGGTCCTGTAAACTCACGTGAAGTTGTACTCTAGAACGTGAAAAACCGTCCAAGTGGTGTACACATTTAAGCTTCTGAGAAAATCTAAGTATTTCAGAAAAATACAGGAACAGAACATAAAGCAGCTCAAAACTGTTACTTACTCCAACCTCTTCAGTGCAGACTGGCCTAGCACGGAGGCAACATGTTGTCAAAAGTTTTCCGTTTCATTATTACTGTGCATTAAATGCCACGTTTGAATTTTGGTCTATTCCTCGTAATGTTTTGTGGGTTTGGGGTGTGTTTTGCAAACCGTTGGGGTTCAACCAAATTAGTCAAGTATCTGTAAAGTCTTCTGTAAATGGTCAGGGAAATGAGTTCATAGCTGTCGATCTGGATTGTGTTACTGTTGAGAAAAAACTGTGTCTATGAAACAACCGTTTAATAAAATGTTGACACTAGTGGGTTGCTTTTGTGAATGAATGCATCTCGAAACAAAAACACGCGTGGTTGATCTGAATGCTAGGTGCTGGAAGGTCCGAAGAATGTACAGTCGCTCCCTTAGACCCTGCTGGTATCTGGACTAGTGTGTGATCAACACACGTGAAGAAATACTCCTTAAAAGAAACCAGCTGGCTTCAGTAATTTGAAGATCTAGTTCTGCATAAGGTTTCTATTACAATTTGTGCGTTAAAAGGACACGGTCAAGTGGGCAAAAACACTGCAGGTTTTGCTTACTGTAGTTAAATCCCTTAATATGAAGGAGTTAGCAGGGGAGGAACATGCCGCCTGGACTGCCCACAGCACACGGTGGTCAAATTTCTACTGAAAAGAATCTTTTGTCTTGCTGGGGGATTCTAAAAAGCTTGATTCCTTTTAATGCTTCTGTGTCTGAAGCTGAATTTCAGCAAGCAGAAACAACTTCCCCGACTCTTAAGCTGTGTGTCCTTTTAATGCTGCAAAATGTAAATAATGGTACTTGCATACATCTTGCTCAATTAAATGTGCAGCGGGTATCTTCTCCTTCAAATAGTCTGGAGCTGAAAAACCAGTTGAAAAACACCGGATAGTGTAATTTTTTCTACACGTAGCTTCAGTCCCCTTGGAAGAAACCTGGATTGGTTACACAAGTCTTGATGCAAGGTACAAACAGAGGCCGAGGCTGCGAGTGCCCGAGAATGCTCTTTTCAAGTAGGCTACAGGCACCTAAACACCACGTAACGGCGTAAGGACCCCCCAGAACATCTTCAGGACAGCTCTACTGTATATAAGCGGCTGTGTTCATGCAACCTCGGCCAGCGTTGTGCTGCTCTTTACAGGACGGGGCAAGTGGTGGTGTCTGGGGCTGTGTGGGCTTACCTGTGTTTCTGACGTGTGTGTCAAATACTTACCTGTCACACAGACTGCCAATCTGGCCGAAGCCAATGCTTCCGAAGAAGACAAAATAAAAGCCGTGATGATACAGTCTTGCCGTGAATACGATCCAGTCAGGTAAGTGGTGATGATGTCAAAGCTGGTCTTTGAAGATTATGGAAAACTTGTAGAGATGTCTGTTCTAACGCATACCTTTTTCTTTTATTCCCCAAACCCTTTTAGTTACCTGAAGAAACCCTTGGGTCCACCTCCACCATCATATACTTGCTTTCGTTGCGGAAAACCTGGCCACTATATAAAGAACTGCCCAACAAAGGGGGTAAGATTGTGGGGGGCTTCTGGTGTTACTTCGTTTTCAGTTTTTTTACCTGGGCAGTTACGTCACCAATACAGCAATACTCATATTAAGAGTTGTTTCTCTTGGGGGGCAATACGGCGCTTATGTGGCCATGTGGCAAAGCCCTTCAAAATCCAAGGGAAACCTGGAATTATGAATGTAAAATTTTCTTTTTTCTAGGTCATAGACATGAAACATGTCCATAGATCTTCCTCTGGGAACTTTCAGGCCTGTTTTTATATATTTCAATACTACTGGAATTTTTTCTGGTTTTGCCTCTTTTTAATGACAGTCCACAGTTTTTCGTATTTCGTATAAAAACAAGATGTGTCTGTCGACCCCACCTATTGAATATTTGCGTGTTTTAATTACACAAGCCTCTGGTTGCGCGTTCATGCCATTTAACGTTGGTCACTGAATGTAGACGCATGAGGTATGACTTCAAGCGTCACGCACAGATGGTGAATACACGTTTCCCCAGGGAGTGGTTCAGAGCACCGGATGAGGCTCTCGCTCTGAACTGCGCTGTGCAGGAGGAGCGGGCTTGCGTCTCTTCTCTGCACGGATGGTGAGCTGGGGGATATTTCACCCCTAAGGAACCTGAAGTTAAGCCAAAGAATGTCAACTGAGCTGGAAACACCGCTCAAGCCTTTGGAACATCCTGGCTATGTTCCTGTAGGAAAATAAGTATTTTAGTGGAGCAACCCTTACGCTAGGCCAAAGGAGAGGATTAAAGGCTTTTGCTGCCTAAAATAATCATTGAAATGTCATTTTAAGGGTGGGACTTCAGATGAGATATGTCTGCATTTCTTTTCTTAACAGGACAAAAATTTTGAGTCTGTTCGCAGAATTAGGAAGAGCACAGGAATTCCGAGGAGTTTCATGGTGGAGGTGAACGATCCCAATACAAAGGGTGCTATGCTGACAAGCTCTGGAAAATATGCGATACCAATTATTAATGCGTAAGTATGGAATTAAGTGGACTGACCAAAAAGTGAATGAGAGAAACCAGGCGTGAATGTCTGGGTGGCAATGCAACCAAGTTGGCCAGCGCCTGTAATGACAGGGGAGGAAGCATTGTCGTATCTTCCCCTTAAAATCTGTGATACTTTCTGATACTAAAATAGGGTGGTCCTACTGTTCATGCCCCTGGAAGTTGGTTAAGCTTGTGGCATGCTAAGAATCTGTGTTTCTGCAAAACTTTTCAGCAGTGTGTACAGTGGAGGCCTTCTCTTTGAAAGCTCGTTTTGCTTCCGTTTCATGTTTCAAAGGCTTCTTGCAAAATTTAACAAACAGCTGTTGGACTGAGATTGCCTCCCCCTCAGACTTTTACCAAAGCCCATGTGTGAAACAGACTGAAGCTTTCCTGTTGCTATAAAGGAACAGGAAAAGACTACTGTGTGCCGACAAGGGCAGCGGTTTTAAAATGCCCTCGGTAGCACTTCTGTCTCTCTGTCGTGGATCTCCGTTGGTAGCAGCTGTAACACAGACTTCTTCCATTTAGAAAATGTAATTACTCGGAGACTAACTTGACCCTGAGCCTGCAATTTACATTTACCCTCGGGCAAAGGAGAGGTGGGATTCATTTCACCTGATTTCTAGCTGTCAAAAAACTATTTTTCTAGTCCGAGCTAATTTCTGAGTTGATCCAATGAATGGGAGAGTTCTGCAGAAGGAAAATTGTTCCCCCTCCCTCTTCTAGCGCTGTGGCTATAGAAAAGTGCATTAAGCTAAATGCCTCCGTTTTGGAAGGCTAATGTGGAGTGAGAAGACTCCCATCATCTATTATCTTCCTTTGATAAAAGCCAAAGCTTGGAGAAGTTTTCCTGGACCCATCTTTAACTTTTTTCTTTTCCCTTCCCCGCCCCCCCTCCAGGGAAGCTTACGCTAGAGGAAAGAAGGAAAAGCCTCCCTTTTTACCAGAGGAGCCCTCCTCCTCCCCAGACGATCCTATTCCAGATGAGTTGTTATGTCTCATTTGTAAAGATCTAATGACTGATGCAGCTGTTATTCCCTGCTGTGGAAACAGTTATTGTGACGAATGTAAGTGTTACTCCCACGTTTGTTGCTTCAAAACATCACATCCCATCTTCTGGAAGCAGAAATAGGAGATAACGGAATTGCTTTGTTACCACTTCTATTTAATACTTAAGTGTACCCTGAATGGGAAAGGACTCTTCTCATATATATAAAAAAAAAAAAAAAAACCAAACCCAAGCAGAAAGCTTTTTTCCCTTTTGACGTATCTAGTTAAATCCTCTTTACATGCGGAAGGACGAGCAGGAGAAGAGTGCGTAATTGTGCAGGTGATGACAGTATTAGATACCGAATGCATTTAGTTTGCCCACAGCCCTTTCTCTCATACAAAATATGTAGCCAACTCTGGTGACTTACTGTGGTCTGCAACAAAGGGATAGTTAGGCATTTAATCCACGTTCTTCTCCGCGGGAGAGCTGGTTAAAACCTTCAGAACTCAAACCTGCCACGGCTTTTTTGAGATTTTTATTCTTTAACCTTGAGGTTGGTGACTTCTCGCTGTAGTAGACAGTGGAAAAAAGACTAGTCGAAGCATCAAGACACAGCCTACTCTACCTCTTCAAATGTTACAGTACTGAAATATCAAAACTGTAGAGTTATTTGCTGCATACTAGAGATTTTTTACACCACTGAACCCTTATAGCTTCATGCTCTCCATTCAAGACCATATTCGCCCATTAATCATACATGTGTTTTTATAATGGATTGGCACCCCCAACATGTCCTTAGTTTGGCTAAAAACTCTTTTGATGGTTCTAACTATACGCAGGTATTCGAACAGCATTACTGGAGTCTGAGGAACACACATGCCCAACGTGTCATCAGACAGAGGTTTCTCCCGACGCTTTAATTGCCAACAAGTTCCTACGCCAGGTAACATGATGACTTTTACGTAAACTGTTTGTAGGAAAAGTCTCTTTGTAAAAAGCTGAAAGGGAAGAAAATATGAACCAGGACAATACCTCCTTAAGCAAGGCTAAATCGAAGAAGGCTAAATTTACTCTTCGGATACATTCTCTGTCGTTACAGAAGCCTACAACTCTTTAGAGGCAATATCTGGCAAATTCAGGTCACACTTTTGTTTAACGTGATTGCCTCGCTTTCAAGGTCGGTGTTACCACTGAAGTACCTTAAGTACAGAGTGACCAGTCATTAATATCCGTGTGTGGTGTGATGTGTTCATATAGCTGTATGTTGATTGATTTTAGGATGGATAGCATTTACAGGAATACACAAGTAGTTTTACTCTGTGGAGGCTTTTGTTCGTATAGCTACTGAAGTTTCGAATGACCTTTGCGTAAATGTTTTCCCGCCTCTAGGCTGTGAACAACTTCAGAAATGGAACTGGCTACACAAAAAGGCTCCGTGAGCAGGTTCAGCAGCAGCAGCAGCAGCAGCAGCCGCCACCGCCACCACCTCCACCACCACTCGTGGCTGTTACCCCTCCTGCTGCTCTGGTGACGGCCCCTGAACTTTCTGAATCTTCCTCTCTGTCAATGAGCAGTTTGGTGGAAGAGAAGGTCAGTTTTATTTCAACATATGCAGTGATTCTTGTATTTCAGTAGAGCTTGTTTCCCAACTGTTTGCATTTCTTCACAAGGGCTGTCAGGTTCCTGTACTGAGGCAACCAGCATTCCCAAGTCTTCTGGGCCCCCCAGGACAATCAACACCCACAACTGGTAAGTAACTAGAACTTTAGAATGTCTTTAAAAAAATTATCTTCAGATAAACCGAATGGGATTTTTTTCTTGTTCCTCTCCCCACTCCAAAAGGTCACCCAGTGAGAGCCAGTACGATTCGCTCAGCAGGTGGCAGACCCGGCTGGGAACTGTAAGTATTCTACAGAAATTCAATGTATCACTGCTTGTAACCTGTTAAATGAGGCCATAACACGTAACCTGTACAACAGCTGGGTGATAATGAAATAAGTACGCACAGATAGTTGTGGAGAATACAAGTGGTAATTAATTTTTAAATGCCTTAATTTGAATTGGCTTTAACGAAGGGGATCCGTACTTGCAGCAAGATTATTTCAAATAAAACTCCAGCACATGATTGAAAAGAGGACTCTGAAAAATGAACGCTTTTTGAGGAAACCATAATTACAATCTAAAATTAAATATAATTAAAGGATCAGATGGAAAGCCACCCTTTTGATTACCGGCTGAATCAGGCCGAAGGAATTGATTTCCCAATAGAAATCAGCCTCCAACATTCTTTTTTCAACAACTGAGTTGACACTGAGTGAGCAAATTGTTGGAAAAGTCAACGCTGTTATTTTATGACAATTTTGAATTTCTGCCGTTTCGTCATCTCAAACAGCCAGGCCACTTTCTCTCCGTTGGAGAGAGAGGAGTCTGTTTCATCTATCATTGCAGCGTCAAGTTAGTCCTTCCTTTTGGTATATATTTGTTATAGACAGATTGTAAGGGAGCATTGTGTTTATAAAATCTTAAAGAGAAATCAAAACAAAACCCAGGATCCATCCCACAGATTGTCTAAAATCCCAAATTTGGTAAGCAAGAAAATAACAATTCAGGGACAAGAAGAGGCCAAATACATCATCAAGAGGCAACAACATAGGAAGCGTATGTGGAAGAAGTTGAAGTTCGAGAGAAGATCAGTTAATATCTGTGCGGTACTTTGAAGGTCACGAGGGTGCAGTATTAAGAGTATCAAGGAGTGGCCGAGGAGCGGTGGGCACTTGGCACACGGGAGATGGGAGTCTCTTTTAAGCATGGGCAGCCTCCACCCACAGTCGCAAAGCTGAGGATAAGGAGAGAGAAGACTGAGGGAACTGTTGGGGGTGAGGATGTGGAAGGCAAGTATGAGGATCAAGAAATGAGCGTAGTCTCAAATGAACGGAAAGCAGGGAGAAAAATGCTGAAGTCGAGAACAAGAAGTGCTCGCCAACGTGCTCCCGCTTCATTCGCCTTCCTCTTTAAAACCAGGGCAGAGTGTAACAAACAGTGATACACGTTTTGGGGTTTCTTTAGAAGTTCAAGGCAAGGAGGCCCGCACAGTGCACGTGCCCAAGGGACTCAGGCCCCAACACGACCAGCATCAACACCAGTCTTTGTGCCTGGGCCTCCACCTCCCTTGTATCCTCCAACACCCCATGCACTTCCTCTTCCGCCGGGGGTACCACCACCACAGTTTCCTCCTCAGTTTCCACCAGGTCAGCCTCCATCTGCTGGGTACACTGTCCCCGCTCCAGGATACCCCCCAGCGCCTGCAAACAGGTCCTCAGCTTGGGTACCAGCAGCAGTACCAACGGCTCATTCAAATACCATCCCAACAACACAAGCACCTCCTTTATAGAATCATAGAACCGTTTAGGTTGGAAAAGACCTCTAAGATCACCGAGTCCAACCGTAAACCTAGCACTGCCAAGTCCACCACTAAACCATATCCCTGAGCGCCACGTCTACACATCTTTTAAATACCTCCAGGGACGGTGATTCAACCACTTCCTTGGTGTCGTGGTTTAACCTCAGTCGGCAACTAAGCACCATGCAGCCGCTCGCTCACTCCCCCTCTCCCTCTGGTGGGATGGGGGAGAGAATTGGAAGAGCACAAGTGAGAAAAACTCGTGGGCTGAGACAAAAAACAGTTTAATAATTGAGATAAAATGATAATAATGATAATATGATAATAATAATAATGCACAAAGCAAGTGATGCACAGTACAATTGCTCACCACCCGCCGACCGATGCCCAGCCAGTCCCCGAGCAGCGGCCCCCCCGGCCAGCTTTCCCCAGTTTATGTACTGAGCATGACGTCACATGGTATGGAATGTTTCTTTGGCCAGTTTGGCTGTGCCCCCTCCCAGCTTCTTGTGCACCTCCAGCCTTCTCAGTCGGTGGAGCATGGGAAACTAAAAAGTCCTTGGCTAGTGTAAGCATTACCTAGCAACAACTGAAACATGTGTGCGTTATCAACTTTGTTCCCATCCTAAATCCAAAACACAGCATTGTACCAGCTACTAGAAAGGAAATTAACTCTATCCCTGCCGAAACGAGGACACCTGGACAGCCTGTTCCAATGCTTGACAACCCTTTCGGTGAAGAAATTTTTCCTAATAGCCAATGTAAACCTCCCCTGGCGCAACTTGAGGCCGTTTCCTCTCCTCCTAGCGCTTGTTACTTGGGAAAAGAGACCGACACCCACCTCGCTACGACCTCCTCTCAGGGAGTTGTAGAGGGCGATGAGGTCTCCCCTCAGCCTCCTTTTCTCCAGGCCAAACAACCCCAGTTCGCTCAGCCGCTCCTCAGAAGACTTGTTCTCTAGACCCTTCACCAGCTCCGTTGCTCTCCTTTGGACGCGCTCCAGCACCTCAATGTCTTTCTGGTAGTGAGGGGCCCAAACCTGAACACAGTATTCGAGGTGCGGCCTCACCAGTGCCGAGTACAGGGCGGCGATCACTTCCCTAGTCCTGCTGGCCACACTATTTCTGATACAGGCCAGGATGCTCTTGGCCTCCCTTATCTAGGGAGGAGTTTCAGAGAGAACAACGGAGACTTAAAGAGGAGTAAGTATTTGGCTCAATGAAGTTGCGTTGTTTTTCATTTTTGTATTTCAGTAGCATATCGGACTGCAGTTACGCTAAAGTGCATCTGACATAAGCAAAAATGACACAGTGGTTTTTCCAATATACTTTTTTGTTGCGGATGGCAAACATCCCAAACTAAAACAAGACAAATGTAATTCTAAAACTTTCCCTAAAACTTGTCGGAATTCTCAACTGGTTTTGTTTAAATAGGCTGTTCACCTTCTGCATTTGCACGCAGTATGCATTTTCTCATATTGGCCATGCTTTGTTTCTCGGTGTCTTTTTGTAATAAGGTTCTAACTATAATTGTAATAAAGGTCAAACTTATTTTAACAGGGAAAAGAAAAAGTCCAAACTTGATGAGTTTACAAATGGTTTTGCTAAGAAACTGGTGGAATATAAGAAGATTCAAAAGGAGCGTAGGCATTCGTTTTCCAGGTAACTGCTTTACATGTCCGTAACGGAGAAGCAGATTGTCTCGAAGAATCAGGAGGAGTTCCACTCCACCTCTCTATCGCTAGGTGGATTGGGTGATTGGAGGGATTAGCAGCGATGGGAGTTTCACATGTAGGTTACTAGCTCAAATATGGCAGAGATGGCAGTTGACTGAGGCTAGAAACTGAATAGGTGTAGTTGCTGGGTTTTCTGTGTCTCCCTATTCTGATTGTAACCCTTACCTCAAAGCACTTTGGAGGAGGTATGTGAGAGAAACTGCCGCCTTTTCCTCTGTTGTTTCTCTGATGTGGATACACGGAGAGATTTCAACCTGGACTGCAAACTGGTGGCTTTCGCTAGGATGTTGTTGAGATTGTTGAATTTGTCTTAGGAATTAAAAGATCAGACTTGTTTGTAAGGAAATCTTCAATTGGTGAAGGACTTTCAGAGGAGGAATGATGCTAATGAACATACGCGGAATAATGTGAAACGGTTCTTTCAAAACTAATCAAAGAAAAACTGGTGAAGAAAAAACTCAGGGTACCTGATGTTTTCTATCCCCAAAAATCACTTGGTCAGGAGTCTGAATGGCTCTCTGTTAGTAATGCTGTCAGTATCTTTCCTAGAGTAATGGCATTGAGTCCTATTACTAGAGGCTGAGTTTAGAAGCTTTTAGACAGGACTTTTCTTGAAATGCGGTCACTGTCCTTGGTTAGAGCTGGAGGTATGTGCAAAATTTTGCCAGGACATCTGGCTAGAAGTGTTGACTAAATAGTCCTACTATACTCTCGTTCTAGGTCAAGGTCACGTGGTTATCACCGTCCAAGGTCACGGTCACCCCCACACAGAGGATACCATTCACGGTCAAGGTCTCCAGTATTCAGAGGCCAGTCTCCCACTAAACGGACTACACCTCAAGGGGAAGGAGAAAGGGAGTATTTTAAGAGACACGCACAAGTTCCACCATATGCTATGAAAGCTAACTACGGCAGATCTGTTGACTGTAGAGATCCATTTGAAAAGGACAGCTACAGAGCCTGGGAACGGCACTACAGAGAATGGAATAAACATACAAAACACCGGAAGAGAAGGAAAAGGGATGAGAATGAAGGATTTCCCAGTGCTGAGTTGTTAGAAGGTGCGAGGAAACCAAGAGAGCCAGGTACAGCAGAAGATGGTAAAAGGGCCTCTCTGTTCATGCTCCCAAGCAGAGATGATGCCACCCCTGTGAGGGATGAGCCTATGGAAGCAGATTCTGTTGCTTTCAAACCGGTGTCTGAAGAGGAGAAAACAGAGAAGGATAAGCCAAAAGCAAGAATGGACAAGGCGAAGCGGAAAGTAGAAGTGGCTGTTCCTCCTAAGAAAGACGATACAGTCGAACCAGCTAAAGCTTCCCAAGAGAAGGTGGACACCGATGGTGAAAAATCTCCTCGAAAGGAACCGCCTGTGAAAAAAGTGAAGGAGGAGTAGCTATTTTTCTCTTTTTTTTATGAGCATGTGTATAAACAGAAATCACATGCTCATAAATAAAGTTAACATTCTTTTAGCCTCGTGTGCTCCCCGGCATGTCTGTATGGCATTTCTGAGTAGCATCTTACCATAAGCTAACATAGATGTCTCAAAAAAAACCCCAACCAAGCAAAAAAGGAAAAATCCTGGAGCGGGAGGGAAGCCTTAGTGTTAGTTAGAACTAATTAAAGTAAATGGAAGACAAAGCAAAACCATTCCCTTCTTGTGTGCTCTGACTGTACCTGATTTGGGTTGTGGGTAGCCATAGGGAGGGTGGAAGCCTTGCACCTCTCTTTACAAGTCCTCTCCCTCTCTCTCTCTCTCTCTCTCTCACTGTAAAAGCACTGCAGCCTCAGGTGCTTCTCGTGTTGGAGACACAAGGAGCTTTATTCTTAAAGCTAACTCAGGTCTTGGTCTAAAGTGCGGGGGGTTTGTTTTGTTTACTACACATATTAATAATTACAGTGACAGTTCACAGTTCTTAGTATTTCATATAGGCCCAAGATGTTTCTGTTGACCCCACTGTGGGAAAAGAACGGAAGATTGGCGAAGAGGATTGTAAACACGCTCAAGTGACTTGCAGCTGGGGTGTAGAAAAACACACATACCATACTAATTGTTGTTTAGCCTTGTGTGTTAGAACATCTGTGTTTAGATAACATAGGCCTGTGATAGACTTAGAGGCACCCTAGCGAACATGCTTGAGATTCCTGCCCTGCTACAGGAAAGATCAAAGCGCAGTGGTAAACTACGCCTGCGTGAATCCCTGGTAAACAGGCGAAAACAGCAGGTTCGGCCATCCTCTAGCATGGACCGAGCTCCGCGGTGCCTGCGTCCCCACTTGTGTGCCTCTGCCTGGGTGCTGCTTTGGGGATCCCCCCGTTGGCGAGGTAACGAAAATCAATTTACTCTTTGCATTTCATCCATGGTTTTGTGGTTGTTCCTGCGTGCTGCCTGTGCCGGCTCACCCAGACAGTTTACCCTACTCTGCAGGCCTGCCGAGCACAGAAATAGTCTTATTTCCCCCCATCTACAACGCAAGAAGGAACCAAGCGTAGAGCGCAAGATGCCATGTAACAGAACACAAGTCTGACAGAGCAGATGAGAAACTGGCTGAGTTGTAACTCAAGTCTGAAACTGATGAAAAGAAAAACAACCCAACCCAATGAAGAGAGAAAGCCAGGATTTCAAAGACCTGACTCGCTGTCCTGATATTGCTCGTTTCTATCAGTTGTCAGTATTTGTGTAAAGCTTGTGGCTGGAGATTGGAATGTTCTTGCTTGCCCTGATTTTAAGGCTGCAGTGTAATAGTTAGTAGGCAATTAAAGCAAAGCCAGCCAAGGTGCTCTCAGGAACAGCAGTAATGTGCATTCCATAGCGTCTTTATCCCATGCTGAACAAGGATGGGGTAAGACAGAACTGCTGTGCTGGGAACTAAGAGAGCGACAGCGGGCTGACAAGGCAGCAGATGGTCGAGCCAGGTGTACGGAACGGCTGCCTGGATGGGAAGCTCTGCTGCATGAGCCCGTGCTGACCCGGCCCTCTTCCAGCCTGGAGGGATGCCAAAGGCACAGTGGCACAGAGCTGCTGGCTCCCTCTGGGCTCCAGGCCCCACACAACAGGGCTTTCGCAGCAGGAAAAAAAGAAAAGGTCATTCTGCTACTCTTCTGCGCTCTCTGTTCTGTCTCAAACATATGTGCTACGGCTGTACAGGCTGACGTGCGTGTGGGAGAGCTGAGGGAGGATCAGTAGGAGGCAGTTAGCTCTGCCAGCCACAGGAGACGGGGCTCCTTCACCCATCA
This sequence comes from Aptenodytes patagonicus, assembly GCF_965638725.1. NCBI lineage: Eukaryota > Metazoa > Chordata > Aves > Sphenisciformes > Spheniscidae > Aptenodytes > Aptenodytes patagonicus. Next base: position 101,310 of record NW_027472073.1, read on the forward strand.
GCTAGCATTGAGGCTGGTGTATACGCTCATCAGGGCCATGGCTCAGTCACCCTCGCCCATGCAGGACCTGACAGGAGGGCTGGCTGGGCTACCCCTGTTTCATGGGGACAGCAGGCAAGGACTCCGAGATTTCAAACAAAAGCCACTTGTCAACATTCAGTCCAGAGAAAATCCAAAGGCTTGCTGTTGGGCAGCAGACCTTGGATGTGATTTCCTAGAGAAACCTGAAAACTACTGTTAAAGCTTATTTGCTGTTGTTATACAGCCATCTATAAGCGTAAAGTCAGTCCTTTTCTCCCGCTCACCTTTCTCTGTTGGCTGTGTGCTACTTTGCTCTTCCTTCTCCCAGCACTACAGCAGTTGCCACAGGATGTAACCACCTGCTAATCCCCGGCTCGTCCACTGTGCTCACTGAGGGCAGTAGGGATTTCCTCCTGGGAATACTTGGTGTGGCCAACAGCAACTGCCTGGGGAAGCAGCAGGCAAGAACATGAACCCACCATACATAACGAACCATAACTCCATTTCCTCTACATTTCTGGGCATCTGCTCCCTCTGCTCTCACAACGTTCCTTATTTTCAAGGGCCTGATCAAATAGTGGACACTTCAACATTATCGTAAGAAAACCAGGACAAACAGATTCGTCTGTGCATTGCTGTATCTCTCAGGAGGATCTGCATTTATCATCTCAGGATGCTGTATTTTTAGGTCATGATCTTTGCAACATTACGGCATGCGACCTCCAGGCATCTGAACGCTTCAAACTGAGCCAAAAAAACTCCCGAGCTAAGACCGAGAGGAATGCCACAAAGAAGCATCTGTTTTAAGCTGATGCTTTCTTTCTAGTCCTAGAGGCCGCAGACAAAAAAAAATTGTAGGCAATCCCTTTCCCAAATAAAAGCACACTATGCTTTCCTCTCCTTGCCTTCCCAAAACGAAAGCTTCAGTGAAGTGCTTAGCGTGTAAGTGAGCATTCCTCACAGCACAGGGCAGAAATAATGGCTATGCCCGTTGCTCCTTTTTGCATACAAGCGGAATCGTGACTCACTGCAGACTGCTGACTTCTGTGTGGTGGGACGTTTCGGCACGTTTGCCACTGGAAAGAAGGCAAAAAAAGGATCGGCCACAGCCCCAGCAAATGTCGGAGCAGGCCATCTGCACAGACTCAGTATAGCTGTATTGGTCAGCCAGTTTGTGACATTACGATTGCATATGCACACTCCCAGTTCAAAATGCTTGGGGTAGAATTTGCCAAAGTGTTATGGCTTGTTCAGTTCTGCTCCCACTGAAGAAAGTTCCCCATTAACTTCAGTGGGAGCAGAATCTGGACAATTTGGAAAGCTTTGGGGAAAAAAATGCCTCTCATTTAAGAAAGTTCAAATTTTCCCTTATTATACATGTGGACTTGAAACAGCTTTCACGTTACAGGGCTCTTCAGGTGTTTTTACACGAAAAGAACTGGCTGAAGTGAGGACTGGACGTGACAAGCACGATGGAAGGAGTCAGTGGGCACTGACCCACTGATTTTCCACTTAGGAGTAGGAAAACATCCTGACAATCCTGGCTGTTTGGGTTAGCTAGCAGACCAGGCCTCCTGTAGGCCTAGGTTAATGACATTTGACACAAAATCAGTCTGGCACCATTTACTTCAAAATAAAACATCTTAAGGCATACAGCCCTAGTTGGGGCGGGGGGTGGGGGGGAACCACCCCAAAACCAACAAACAAAACCATTTCTCCAGTTTTATCACCTAACATCCTGGGGAAGTTTTAGTGTGCAGCACCCCAACCTCTTTTCCAAAGTTTAAATGTAATTTGGTAGGCACTGACCTGTAGACTGGAAAAGTGAAGTACTTGTCTGAGAGCTGGGAATGCCTGGGAAGTTTAGGATCCTGCTCATGCTCATTCTGAAAAAGCAGGGAATGGTTTTCAATAAGAGTGTTTACGAAACCTACCCCTAGTGATTATTATTACCTGTTGTTCGGAAACATCCAGAGGCCCCCACCACTAGTAGGCGGCACCATCTGTGCTGGCCATCTCTTCTAATTACCTTACGGACAGAGACAACCCCAAGGAAGAGCAAAGCAGCAGAAACAACTGCACACAACACAGTAACGCAGAGCACAGCAGAGCAAAGTTAAGGTCTCCTACGTCCCAACACAGTCACACCCATAAGACTGTATTGACCCTTCATGGTTCACGCTCACCACATTGCAAGAATAAGATGTTACCTTTGTTTAATTCTGGTGGTGTAAAAAAACATGGTAATTCCAAAAACCCAGAACCATTCCAAACCAAGATAGAATCATAGAATCATAGAATCATTGAGGTTGGAAAAGACCTCTAAGATCATCGAGTCCAACCGTCATTTGCACAATATGCCATTTTCATTCCCTGCAATACTTGCAGGCGCCTAGTTTGCAGACACCTTTGCAGGTCAGTATTCTCTAAGCGTCTTTGGACTCGCCACAGTTCGCAGGCAAGCCAACAGCATGATGAGGCTGAACGGCCTGTCAGTACACCACACATTAAACTGAGGATTCAGCTTAATGAATGTCAAATAATGTTAAGCATCCTAACAAAATAAAACAAACTACAATCGACCCATTGCCATGGAATATTTACTCGTTAGCAATCTTTCTTTCCCAAAAGAAGAATGGTTTGTGGAAAAGTTTTTCAGCTACCTCTTGAGAGCTGAACCTCACTCTCCAGGGAGCTGGCAGGACTGACACAAGCTGACAGCTTGCCCAGCTGACTTGAGTGAATTCAACATGTGTTGAAATTAGGAGCAGATATCACTAGCTCCCTCTGGATTTAGTTCGGGGCTGCGGCTAGCTGTTCGCTACAGAAACAGCAGTGTCACTATGGGACATTCCTGCCCTGGGGCTGCTTGTCGCAACCCCACAGCTCAGCTGGTGGAAAAGTTCGTGTGACTGTTCACCACTTGCTTCACTGCAGTCAGCTGGCTTCATTTAAAGAGCCCTGATTGTCAGCCAGAGGCAAACGGTCCATGGCCGCCTCCCCGGGGCTGTGTCAAAACTACTTCTGTCAGGCTTGTAACCTGCCTGCAGTTCTGTCTCTGACCTTCCCTTGAGACATGGCCAAATACGTTCCAAAGCTTTTTAAACGATGCAAACAAGGCGAAAAAGTAAGAAGTAAGCTCCCGCATATGAACTTAGCCAAAAGCAGAATGCAGTTCTGGGCTACCCGACTTGAGGTAGCATTCTAGCGTGCCATTCCCAAACAACGCAGGGCCTGCAAAATTTTTAGACATACAGACACCTGAAGAGGTAAATACTGTAGCGAGAAATCCAAGGAGCTGCTATTACAACTTCACCTGCCAGATCACAGTAGATGAGGAGATCTTGTTCCCAAAGGATGTTGCTTCCTTAACCACCATATCATCATACTGTAAAGCAATTCATTCATGCTCGTTGAAGAAGTTCTGTCAAATATATAGCATAAACCAATGAAAGGCATTTGAAGTCAGAACTCACTTGGTATTAGCACAAGCGTCCTGGTTTCGGTGGGATCGAGTTAATTTTCTTCCTAGTAGCTGGTATAGTGCTGTGTTTTGGATTTAGGATGAGAATAATGTTGATAACTGACGTTTTAGTTGTTGCTAGGTAGTGCTTACACTAGTCAAGGACTTTTCAGCTTCTCACACCCTGCCAGTGACAAGCTGGGGGGGGTGCACAGCCAGGACAGCTGACCCAAAATGGCCAAAGGGCTATTCCATACCATATGACGTCATGCTCAGTATATAAACTGGGGGAAGTTAGCTGGGCATCCATCAGCAGGTGGTGAGCAACTGCATTGTGCATCACTTCTTTTGTATATTCTTTTATCATTATTATTATTATTCTTTTTCCTTCCTTTTCTGTCCTACTAAATTGCCTTTATCTCAGCCCACGAATTTTAATTCCCCCCCCGCCCCGATTCTCTCCCCCATCCCGCTGCGGGGGTGGACAGTGAGCGAAAGGCTGTGCGGTGTTTAGCTGCCTGCCGGGTTAAGCCGCAACAATTGTATTGTCTGGTATGTATTGTATTGTATTTTGTGTTGTATTGTATTTTGTGTTGTATGTGTTGTTTTGTATTGTATGGTTTGGTATTTATTGTCTCTTGTGTTTTGTGTTCTATTGCGTCTTGCATCATATTTTATTATGCACTGTGTGTATTGTCTGTATTGTCTGTATCGTATGTAGTGCATTGTATTTTGTATTGTATGGTGTGTATTATATTTCCTATTGCATTGTTTTTATTGAACTGTTTCTATTGTGTTTTAGGTATTGTATGTATTGTGTTGTATAGCATTGTATGTATTGTAATGCATGTTGTGTTGTATGTCTGGTGCTGTATAGTATTGTATGTATTGTACGTGTTTTGTATTGTAATGTATTTTGTATTGCATTTTATGTATTGTATTGTGTGGTATGTATTGTATTCTGTATCGTATGTATTGTATTGTAATTTCTCTTCCATTGTCTTATATGTATCGTATGTGTTTTGTTCTATTGTATGGTATGGTATTTATTGTATTGTATGCATTCTATTGTATTTTCTTTTGTACGGTATTTTGTTTTTTACTGTATTGTATGTGGTGTATTGTACGTAGTGTATTGTACGGTATGTATTCTATGGTAGGTATTGTATTGTAGGTATTGTGGGTATGGTAGCTATGGTAGGGTATGGTACTGTGTTGTACTGTTTTATATTGTATATATTGCTTTGTAGGTACTGCGTTGTATGTATTTAATTGTACCGTAGTTTTTCTTGTACTATAGTTTCTTTTCCATTGTGCATTGTATTTTGTATTGTATTGTATCGTGTATGGTATGGTATGGTATGGTATGGTATGGTATTTATTTTATTGTATGTATCGTACTCTATGTATACTGTCATATTTTATTGTATGGTATCCTAGTGAATCATATTGTATTGTGTCATATCATATTTATTTTGTATTATAGGTATTGTATTGTATTTTCTATTGTATTGCAGGTCTTGTATTTTGCATTGTGTATTGTATTTTGTATTGTATTGTGTACTGCATGTATTGTATGGCATGGTATTTATCGTATTGTATGTATTGTATTGTAAGGTATGGTATTTATCGTATATGTATTGTATGTATCGTGTTGTATGCATCGTATGGCATTTTGGAATTTGAATAGTATTTTGTGTTGCATTGTATTTTGTGTTGTATGTACTGTACTGTATCTTCTATTGTATTGTATGCGGTGTATTTTGTATTGCATTGGTTGTGTAGCATTGTATGTACTGTATTTTTTATTCTACCTTATTGTATTTTATGTATTTCATTTTTTGCATGGCATTTATGGTATTGTATGTATTGTGTTGTCTTGTATTATATGTATAGTGTTGTCTTGTATGTATTCTAATGTATTTTGTATTGTAATGTATTTTGTATTTTAATGTATTTTGTATCGTAATGTATGTATTGTAATTTTTCTTGTATTTTGTCTTGCATTGTCTTGTATTTATGGTATGTGCTGTGTTTTATTTCATGGTATGGTATTGTATCGTATGCATTGCACTGTATGTATTGTACCGTAGTTTGTTTTGTATTGTGTATGGATTTGTATTCATTGTATGGATTGTATGGTATGACATTTATCGTATATATCATATTGTATGTATCGTATTGTATGTATTGTATTGTTTGCATTTTGTTTTTTGTATTGTTCTACATTCCGTATTTTGTATTGTATTTTGGTTTTCGTATTGTACTTTGTACTGTATTGTCTATATTCTATTTTATGTGTTTTATGTATCGTATGGTGTTTACTGTATTGTATGTATTGTGTTGTATGGTATTGTATGATTTGTAATGTATTTGGTATCGTAATGTATTTTGTATTGTATGTATTGTATCTTATGGTTTGTATGCATTGTACGTGTTGTAAAGTATTTTGTATTGTAATGTGTTTTGTATTAGAATGTATTTTGTATTGTATTTTAGGGTTTGTATTGTATGGTTTCGTATGTACTGTGCGGTATGTATTCTACTGTATATATATTGTATTTTGTCTTCTGTTTTCTTGTATGTAGTGTATGTGTTGTGCTTTATTGTATGGCATGGTATTTACTGCATTGTATGTATTGTGTCATATGTATTGAATTGTACAGGATGGTATTTATTACATTTTATCTATTGTATCGTATGTATCGTATGTGCGGTATTTTATGAATGATATGTAGGGTAAGGTCTGTTTTGTATGGTATTGTATGGATGGTATTGTATGTACTCTACTGTGTCGTATTGTATCGTATGTATAGATTTGTTTTAACGTCGGTAGTGCATGGTATGGTATTTATTTTATGTATTGTATTGTGTTGTGTGTTGTAATGTATTTCGTTGTATTCTACGTGTTGTATTAGATGTGTTGTATTTTGTATTGTGTTGTATGGTATGTGTTCTATGGTATGTGTTGTACTATATTCTGTTTGTCTTCTATTTTGTACCGTATTGTACGTATTGTATGGTGTGTATTGTATTGTAGCTATGGTAGGGTATGGTATTGCATGGTACGGTACGGTACAGTATGGCATTGTATGGTATTGTACTTTGTATTGTACGTGTTGTATTATAGTTTGCATTGTATTGTACGTATCGCGGTGTATTTTCTATTGCGCTGTATGGTACGGTTCTTATCGTATTGCATGCATTGTATGTATTGTATTGTACGTAGTGTATTGTACGGTATGGTATTTATCGTATTGTATGTATTGTATGTTTTTATCGTATTGTATTTTCTTATCGTATTGTATTTATTGTGTTGTACTACAGTTTCTTTTCTGTTGTTCATTGTACTGTGTATTGTATGCATTTTATGCTATGGTATGGTATTTACTGTATGGTATGGTATTTATTGTATTTTATGTAGCATAGTGTATGTATCGTATCGTAGTATAAGTATCGTATTGTCTCTATTGTATTTTCTATTGTAATGTAGGTATTGCATTGTAGGTATTGTATTTTGTATTATATTGTACTATATGTATTGTACTGTATTTCATGTATTGTATTTCTTGTATTGTAGGTATTGTACTGTAGGTATTGTATTATATTGTATGTGTTGTGTTGTATTATATTGTCTGCATTGTAATGTATTTGATATTGTAATGTATTTGGTGTTTTAATGTATTTTGTGTTGTATTGTACGTATTGTATCAAATGTATTTTATTATAAGTATTGTACTGTATTTCGTAATGTATTGCGTGTATCATATTGTATTTTTATTTTGTATTCTGTATTGTATTTTACATTGTGTGGTATGTATTGTATTATATTTTGTATTGTATTTGTTACTCTATAGTATGGTATGTATCATCTTGATTTTATTGTGTTGCAGGTTATGGTACTTGCAAAATTGTATGTATCGTATTGTATGTATCATACTGTATTGTTTGTACTGTACTGTATATATTATATTGTATGTTTTACTGTATTGTTTATACTGTACTGTATTTTGTATTGCATTTTGGATTTTGTATTGCATTTAGTATTGTATTTTATGTATCCTATTTTCTATTGCATTGTTTGCATTGCATTGTATGTACTGTAGTTTCTATTGTATTTGTGTTGTGTTTCATGTATGGTCTTTTATGTATTTATTTTATGTATTGTATAGTATTTATTGTATTGTATGTATTCTAATGGAGTGTGTATTGTATTGTATGTATTGTGTTTATAGTATTGTATGTGTTGTATTGTACATTTTGTAATGTATTTTGTATTGTAATGTATTTTGTATTTTATCTATTGTTTGGATGGTATGGTTTGTTTTGTATGGTTTCATGTATACATACATATGTATGGTGAGCTATGTATTATATTTTATGTATTGTATTTTGTCCTGCATTTTATTCTATGTATTGTATTTTATGTATGGCATGTATTGTATGGTATGTATTGTATGGTATGTATTGTATTTTATGTATGGTACGTATTGTATTGTAGGTACGGTAGGTATGGAAGGCATGATAGGGGATGGTATTAAATGGTATTGTATTGTATGGTATTGTACTGTATGGTATTGTACTGTACGGTAGTGTAATGTATGCTATTTTATTGCATGCTATTGTATTGTACGGTATGTATTGTATGGTATGGTATTTATTTTATTGTATCTATTGTATTTTTTCCGTATGGTATTTCATGTACTGAATGTATTGTATTATACATATTGTATTGTACTGTATTGTTATCTATTGTTCTGTATGTATTGTATGGTGTGGCATGTATCGTATATATTCTATTGCATGTATTGTATGGTGTGGAATGTATTTTATGCATTGTATTCTATGTATTGTATTTTGTATTTTGTATTTTATTGTATGTATTTTACTGGTTTTTTATTGTACTCTCTTTTGTACTGTATTGTATGTCGTGTATGCTACTGTATGGGATTTATTGTATTCTATGCATTGTATTGTAGTTTATGTATTGTCTTGGTATGATTATATTGTGTGTACTGCATTCTACGTATTGTATTGCATGTACTATATACATTCTATGTATTGTATTTTGCATTGTATGTATGTAGTGTATTGCATGTAGCGTGTGGTATGTTATGGTATTTATTGTACTGTGTTTTGTAGAGTATATATTCATTGTACGTACTGTATGGTACAGCATGTATTGCGTTTTATGTATTGTATGGTAGGGTATTTATTTACGACCTCTCCGGGAAGCCTGTTCCAGCGTTTGACCACCCTCTCGGTAAAGAAATGTTTCCTGACGTCAAAAGGCCAGTTCTTCACCCAGCGCAGCGTGCACCCGCTCACCCCACAGCTGGACAGCTTGTCCAGAAGGATGCTGTGAGGGACAGTATCAAAAGCCTTACTACAATCCAGAAAAGCCCCATCCACCGCCTCCCCTTCACCCACGAGGCGCGTGACCTTATCGTAGAAGGATGTCAGGTTAGTGAGACAGGGCTTTCCCTTTGTGATCCCACGCCAACTGTGCCTGATGATGGCATCGCCCTGGAAATGCCTTTCAGTAGCACCCAGTAGGATCTTTGCCATCCTTTTTCCAGGTGCTGAGGTTAGACTACCAGGTCTGGAGTTTCCTGGGTCTTCCCAGGAACACAGCGTGGGAATGGTTGAGAGCTGTGTCAGGGGAGGTTCAGACTTGACATTCGGAAGCATTTCTTTACCGAGAGGGTGGTCACACACTCCAACAGGCTTCCCGGAGAGGTGGTCGATGCCCCATGCCTGTCAGTACCTTAAAAAGCGGCGTGGGAATGGTTCATACAGGTGTTGCATGTATTGTATTGTACTGCATTGCATTGTATGGTATGGCTCTGGATGTATTGCATGGTATGGTATTTATTTGTGCCCTCCTGGGCACACTGCCGGCTCATATTCAGCCGGCTGTCGACCAACACCCCCAGGTCCCTTTCCGCGGGGCAGCTTTCCAGCCACTCTTCCCCAAGCCTCTAGCGTTGCATGGGGTTGTTGTGACCCAAGGGCAGGACCCGGCACTGAGCCTTGTTGAACCTCATGCAATTGCGAGGAGAAAGTCATCCAGGAAAGGATGAGGAGAAGCAAAGGGAAATGGATGAGGAGAAGTTGTAGGAAAAGGTGAAGGAGGAGGAGGAGGAGGAGGAGGAGGAGGAGGAGGAGGAGGAGAATGAGGAACACGAGAAGGAAGATGAGGATAAGGAGGAGGAAAAAATAGGACAAGGATGAAAAGGAACAGGACAAGGAGGAGAATGAGGAAGAGGAGGAAGAAAAGGAGGTGGAGGAGGAACAGGAGGAGAAGAAATAGGAAAAGGAACAGGAGTAAGAAGAGGAAGAGTAAGAGGAGAAGGAGAAGGAAAAAAAGGAGGAGGGGGGACAGGAGGATGAGGGGGAAGAGAAAGAAGAAGAGGAGGAATAAGAGGAAGAAAATTAAGAGTAGGAGGAGAAGGAGAAGGAAGAACAGGAGGAAGAACAGGATGATGAGGAGGAGAACGAAAAGAGGAATATGAGGTAAGAGAAGATGAAGATGAAGAGGAGGAGGAGGAGGAACAGGGTGAAGAACAGGAGGAGGAGGAGAAGGAAGAGGAGGAAGTAGAAGAAAAGGAGAAGGTGGAAAAAACCCAGAAGGAACAGGAGGATGAGGATAAAGAACAGGAGGGTAAACAGAGTAACAGGAAGAGGAGGCAGAAAAACAGAAGGAAGTAGGAGCAGAATGAGTTGGAGGAGGAGGAGAAGGAGGGGTATAAGGAGAGGGACTATGAAGAACAAGAAGAACAGGAGGAGGATCGACATGCAGAGGATGAACATGCAGAGGCGTATGAGGAGGAGGAGGAGAAAGAGAAGGAGAACGAGGAAGAGGTGGAGGAAGAACTGGATGAAGACAAAAAGGAGGAGAAAGGAAAAGAACAGGAGGAGGAGGAAGACACGTAGGAAGAAGCGTAGGAAGAACATGAGAAAGAACAGGAAGAAGAGGAAGAACAAGAGCAGGAAGAGGAGGACTACGAGGAGGAACATGAAAAGGAAAAGAAGGAAGGACAAGAGGAGGGGGAAGAAGAACAGGAGGTAGAGGAGGAAGAAATGAAGGAAGAGAATGAACAGGAGGAGGAGAAACAGGAGGAGGAGAAACAGGAGGAGGAGAAACAGGAGGAGGAGAAACAGGAGGAGGAGAAACAGGAGGGGGAAGAAGAGCAGGAGGAAGAAGGCGGCGAAGAGAATCAGGGGAAGAAGGGGGAATAGGAGGAGGAGAAAGAACAGGAAGAGAAGGAAGAGTAGGAAAACCAGGAAGAACCAGGGAAGGGAGAGGAGGAAGAACATGAGGAAGAGAGGAAAAAAGAGGAGGTGGAGGAAGAGGAGGAAGAACAGGCTAAGGAGGAGGAGGCGAATAAAAGAAAACATGAGGAGGATGAAAAGAAGGAGGAGAAAGAAAGGAGCAGGAGGACGAGGAGAAATAATGACAACAGGAGGAGGAAGAGGAAGAAAAGGAGGCGGAAGAACAGGAGGCGGAGGAAGAACAGGAGGCGGAGGAAGAGGAAGAACAGGAAGAAGAGGAATGGGAGGAGGAAGAACAAGACGAAGAAGAATAGAAGAAGGAGGAGGAGGAAGAACAGGAGGAAGAGGAGGAAGATGATGATGAAGAACCGGAGGAGCAGGAAAACCGGAGGAAAAGGAGGAGGAAGAAGAGAGAAGAGGAAGCGGAGGAGGAGGAAACACCTCCAAATTCACTCTAGAGTGTCAGCACATCAAAATTCTTGGATGGAGCACCTGCTACATCCGTTTGTCCACGGGGATTCACTAAATCCAAGCCTACTGGTGAAGCCATTACTCACAGGAGTCGTTCCACATCACGGCCATCACTCATCTCGGGAACAGACGGGAAAGCTCTGGATGACAAAGGGTCTCAGGACGTGCTCCAGAAACAGAAGACCAGTGCAAGAAGACCCCCATCACCTAATCGCATAGAAATAATTCTAGATCAATGAAAAGATTATTGAAAACGAAACACACACAACAGCACCCGCCATCAAAACTCCTTCAGTGGTAGTTTTAACTGCTGCAGAGCTGCAGGCTGACGATTTTACCATCACTGTCACAGCACCCCAAAACAAAGAATAACTGGCAAACAGCAACTCCACCCAGAGCCCATAGCTATCGAGCTTTTAAAGGTAGAACAGCTCAGCCTACAGCTGTGGAGGTATAGACCAGCCTCGACTTATGTCCTGTGTGTACCTACTCGATGATCTGTCCAGAAAGTCAAATCATAATTACCTTTGAAAGGGGATGGAACTGGGCGGGGAAGGGAAGGGGGGAGAAAGAAAGAAAGAAAGAAAGAAAGAAATTGCTGGAAAAAAGGGAAATTCAGAAGGAAAGGAGTCGAGTTATCCCAAAGGCCAGCTCAGCCCAACTCACTTTTGCTGGGGAAAAGCTGTGCAGCTTGGAGGAAAAAACCCTGGCTGGTGCTGGGATTCACACAAATGTCTGAGTTCAGATCTGCAACTGCAGAAAAACCTTGACACGGCTCCTTTTCACTTTCCTCATACCTGCGTGCATGCTGTGACTTCCTCGTTTCCCTGAAGTCCTCCCAGACTAACAGGGAAGTGGCTTCTGTCCAGCCCATGTGCCATGAAGAGAAACAGTCTTGACCACTAAGGGGGTAGCAAACAACGGCAGCTGCAGAAGCAAAGGGGCAGCCGCACCTCGGCTTCAGAGATGCCCAAAGCTGCCCTGAGCCCCAGGGGCCCCCGGCGCCCCGGCATTTGCTTGGCCCTGAAGCTCTGTGGGGCCTGCCAGCACTGGGGAGCCCCAGGGACAGACATGAAGGACAGTGGTCAGTCCCCGTGGGGAGACTGACGGGGGCTCCATCCATCCTTCTGGCCACAGCAGGATGCCCTGGGCCACGCCAGCACAGGGCGGCTCTCCTCCTCATCGCCCGGGGGAAGGCGAGGCCTGAGGGAGGCCCTGGGTGCTGGGCTCAGCACGGGCGGTGGGACTGGGGGCAGAGCCCTGTCTCCTGCCAGGTGCCGGCCTGGCCGATGCGAGAGGCTCCCAGCACGCAGCTCCTCCTGCCCAGGGCTGTGGCTGGCAGCACAGACAGACCCGCATTTTCAGAAAGACTTGCCAATCCACAGCAATCCAGGGAAGCTCCCCTCCTGGCAGCTCCCCTCCTGGCAGCTCCCCTCCCGGCAGCTCCCCTCCCCTCCCCTCCCTCCCTCCCTGAGCAGGCCCAGACCCCATGAGAGTACTTAGGGACGGCTGAGCTGTGCACACACCTTGCGCTGATGAGAGAACAGCTCCCGCTGCAATGGCCCTTCCTGAAGGCCGTCTCTCCGCAGGCCCAGTGTCCCGGCTGGCTGAGGAGAGAGCTGCGGCGTGGCGGGGCAGCGGGCGCAGGGCAGCTCTGGCAGGAGAGGCCCGGGCTGCCTGTGCCCGCCCAGCAACGGCCACGCCATTGGCCACGGCTGAGCCAATCAGCAGAGCTGGAGGCAGCCTGTCAGTCACAGCCGGCCTGGGGCGGGGCCGGAGGGGGCAGAGGCCGAGGGGCCTGAGGAGAAATGGGTGAGAGATGGGCTGGGGGCAGCCGGGGTGAGGGGGGGGCCAGGGCCAGGGCCAGGGCCAGGGCCAGGGCCAGGGTCAGGGTAGGGCAGGGCTGAGGGGTGCTGCAGGAGCAGGCATCTCCCAGTGCAGATGGGCCTGGGGGCAGGGACCTGGAGACCTCATCACCCACAGGCCCTGCCATGGCCCAGTTCAGCAGCCCTGGGCCCGAGTGGTCAGCCCCAGGGCCAAGCCCACAGCCAGGGTCAGAGCGGTTCCTGCTGGTGCCCCGAGGGTCGCCAGCCCCAGGCCTGGCAGCTGGAGGTCGGTGTTTCATGTCCACAGGCCAGGGGAAGGTAGAGTGGCCTCCTGTCTGACAGGCGGCTCCACGCTTTGGAGCAGGCGTGCTCTGGTGGGGACAGAGCAGGTGCCTTTGCTGTCCCCAGGCCTTCATGTGGGTCGTGTGCTCATGGACAACCCCATCTCTGTTGACAGCCTTTCCTAAATGGGGATTTCCAGACATGGAAGTTGTTTCTGCCTCCTGGTGGGAGCACGCTCCGGGGCTTTGTTGTCAGAGAAGCAAGTGGGGAGTGCCCCTGGTTGGATGCAGCTCCCTTGGCAGATGCTTGTGCCCCCCTCTCAGCCCCAAGGTCTGATACGAGCCTTTCCGCCCGCCCAAGCTGTGCTGCTGGCTTTTGGGAAATGGGGGTACAGAGGGCGGACGGTTTTACCACAGCCGGAAAGTTCCAGTCAACCTGTGAGGGAGTTTTTTTCTTCCTGGTTCTTGAAGTAACTTTTTAAAAAAAAAAAAAAAAAAAGTATTTTTGCCAAGGAAACTTCACCAAGGGAAGTACAGTGTTTAGGCCTGATTGCTCCTTGTGTGGATTGTATCTGTCCTCAGCCAGGCACACAGCAGCTTTCAGGCGAGGAGTGGGACTATTCCAGGGTGAAGTGAGCAGTCGGGATCCCAAGCCTGTTTTGTTGAAGGCAATCAGGTGAAAATGTGCAGTTAGAGCTGTCTGCGTTGCTTACCCTTTTGATTGCAGTCCTCTCCTCCAGTTCTCTGTAACGCTCACTTCTGCTAGTCGGCTCCGTCTAGGTTTAAATCTCTGTAAACTGATGGTACGCTTTGCAACTGTTTCTACTTGATTCTTCACAGGTTTGAAAATTCCCTCTTCAGGTCTCTCTGCTTCCTTCTCCCCCATGTCCCGCAGAACCGTATTTGACAGCAGGGGCTGCAGAGCCTGTGTTTCCTCCCCGTGGTGAGGAAAATAGGGACATGAAAAAGAAAGCGATGGTGATTCTGAAAAGACCCCTTTCTTTGTGCTCATTTTCCCATTTCGTTGCCTGTTGTGGGTTCTGAAGTGATGGGAGTTCCTCTGAGTCTTAGCAATCCCTGTTTGCATCCCTGTGCTCAGGAGGGGCATCAGCAACTCTGCGTGGGCATTGCTTATGTCAGACAAGTAACCGTAGCCCTTTCTGAAAAATAGCTCCTGGGCGAGTTAGTTCCTAGGCCATAAGAGAAGGGTTTCTGTTTGCACCTGCAGGAACTCGGGAGCAAACCCTGCCGACGGAAACCCTCAGGAGAAAGGGAAGACTGGAGAGAGAAGAACAGATCAGTCGAGTTACGCTGCTTTACCCCAGACGGTGTCAGCCCTCCTGGCACGGTGACTCTGGGTAAGGGTGCTCCCAGGGTGTTTTCTAACCTTTTCCAGTGCTCACCACCGGAGAGCTGTCGGCCCTGGGGGAAGGGTGGTGCCCCCCTTCTTTGTGCACCCCAGGATCTTGTCAGGCTGCATAACCTCCTGCGCAAACAGAAGTGGCCGATAGTCGACTTCTTCAAGGAGGCTGGTGTGGGCACGAGGAAGATCCCAGGAGCAGACTTCATTCAAGTCATCAAAGGGGTACGTAGGGAGCAGAACGGGAGTGAACTGCTGCCCCTGCCATATGTCCTTGCGTGCAGACCCCGGGTGGTTTCAGTGGAGGAAATGGTGGCGGTTCAGCAAGGGGCACTTTCTCTTGTCTTACCCTTGGAGGACGACTCCCACAGTCTGGAAAGCTGGAGGGGAAAGGGAGGGCAAGGATGTGAGGAGTGGGATGTCATCTAGAGCGGGTTGCGGGAGTGAGGGTACCCATTGCCTCATGGTCTCCAAAGAGAGTCGCTGCTCAGTACTGTGGCTGCCCGGACCCTGCTGCAGATGCTGAAGTGGCATCACGTTTCCCAGTGTCGATACCCGACCTTTCCTCCACCAGTCTCGTATCTATATTCCCACTGCGCTCTTTTCAGCACATATCTGTGCAGCACTGCTTCCCCCTGAGCCTCACTTCCCACAGGGTACAGCGGTACGGAGCTGTGAGGAGCACGCTCAGGTCTAGGAGGGTTTGGCAGTGCAGGTGTTAACTGATGCTCTAGTCCCAGCCAAAATAAGCCGTCTCAAAACCCAGGGGGCTGGGAAGTTTGGCATGTTAACAGGCAAGAGGTCTGCAGAAGGCAGCGAAATCCCAGTAAAGCCCAGTAAAGTTGTTAATGCTTAAAGCTCACCAGGTTTTTTTGTGCTGTGCTTCCCTGCAGAACAACAGCAAATCTCATCCCGCCTACCTGTGGGGCAAGCCTTGGTGTTTTTGTGATCACACTGCCATTTTCTGTATTGGTTGCCAGACCAACGTTCCCATGAGAGACAAGGGTCAGGGGGACGTGGTCATCTTGTTGATTTCCCCGAAACGGGGGAATTTGAGAAGCAGTGGAGATCTGAGTGAAGGTCAAACCCGGTGTCTGGAGATGAGGAAAGGCCACTGCAGAGAGACCAGAGCAGGTGAGAGGAGCACAGTGTGTTGGGAGAGCATCTCTGCGTCCTCATTGACGGGAGATGCCAGAGTGGATCCAGCATATGGTTCCCTGAGACCATATAGCGGCCTATAGCAGAGTGGCCAGGAGGAGACGGCTGGGGAAGAGCTTGAGAAGCCAGGGGATGTGCGATACTGCAGTCAGCCCAATGGCAGGAGAGAGGTTATTCAGGCCTTGGGGTTGGGCTCAAAATCTGAAGCCAGAGGTGTAACGCCCTGTACGGGATTGTGGTAGTTAGCATTGATCATCCAGCTGATCCAAACCAGACCCTTTCTCCAGCTGTTGGCGGCAGCTGGAAAGCAGAGGTTCAGAAGACCTTGCTTTCTAAAACCTGACCCAGACCAGAAGGCTTGTCGTGGTACCTGTGTTGTCTCTCACTGCAGTTGTCACATCTTTGAGAGCAGAGGCATTTGGCTGCCAGTTTGTAGTGCTGACTGTTTTGCAGATTAAACGTAGTTTGTGAGCATGGAAGAGAACCGGGCATGGAGAAGCAAGCGCTTCAGGCAACTGCAAAGTAGGGATGGGGGCAGTCTGTAATACTTCTGTCAGGATGCAAAGCTGAAGGATGTGTCCGTTCAGAGAGCCGAGGCTGTTGGGAGCTCCAGTCTCCAAAATGCCAGACCTCGCGTGTTAAACAGTGATCATCCCTGACGTTTTTTTCTGCTACTCTCTAACACAGTTTCTCTGGTTTTTTTTCTTTGGTTGGTGTTTACTCTCTGGTAGGGGTACAAGCTCAGTTCCATCAAACCACTTGCAAACCTGCCACTTGCCCACCTCCTGCTGGGGGCCAAGCCAAAGGGATGAAGCCTCATGCTCGTACCAATCCCGAAGCAAAGTTAAAGCACTGAGAAGTTGCCCCAGTCAGCCCTGAGCCCGAGTGCAGTTCTCTAAGCTGCTGGAAAAGAATTCATCGGCAGGAGGCGATGGAAGAAGGTACCGTGTGTGTGGCACCTGGGATCAAGTGATCCGCTCAGTTTTGTGCCTGGATCAGTGCTGTGCTTGCACATGGAGTGAGCCCCAGTTCAGAGCAGAAATTCTTGTTAGTCATCGTGGGTGCCAGCGGGCTGTTCCTGCTCTCTCCTCCCCGGTGCATTAATTTCATCTGTTGCGTATACGCAGGGCCTGGAGAATGCTCCTGTGTGGGTACCGTGTATGTGAATGGCAGGTTTTCTGCTTATTTGTGACTGATCTTTCTTGTTTCTTTTAAACAGGGAAATCTTGCTGTGCACTCCCCAGGAACTAAAGAAATGCAAAGAACTGATGAAGAAAGAGGTGCCAATCAAGGAGGGAGTGTAGGTTAGTTCTGGTTTTAAATTGTCTTGCCTGTGTTCTAGCCAAAAGCCTTGTCTTATACAATTGAAACGAGCTGAACTACTGGGTATTTTTCATCCCTGCACAATTCTGTATTGCTACGGACTTTACCAGCCAGAGTCATGGACTCTGGGCCTGTACTGTAGTGAGGTCAAAGCAGGTATTAAAAAAAAAAAAAAGCGTGCTTTTCCAAAATGCTTGCAAGATTAAAAAAAAAAACAACACCCATCTGGCTGTGGGCAGGTGGGAATACACAGAACTGGGCAGTGTCACTCAGCATGAGGAACAGTGATGTGGGTACAGCCGTAGCGTGACAGTTCTCATGGCCTGAGCAGCACAGCGAGGATTTCCAGGCAGCAAGGCCGGCTGCCAGGGGTGTGTGAACACCTCCTCCTGAGCATGGAGATGGCCATAGGAGAAGCCAGTGCTGTTCCTGTTGGTGTGTAGCAGGGGACAGTGGGTGGAAGCTGCTCTCAGGGCCTGTCATTAGGAGCTGTCGTCGTGGTACTCAGTGGGAAGTAACACGAGGGAGGAGGCTGAGTCATGAAAGGCCATATTAACTGTATGTGTGAAGTGACGGAAACAACTTCAGGGTGTTAAGGAGACAGTGAGTTGCGATTAAGGCAGTGAGTGAGATGATCCTTGTAGGAGCTTTCTGAGTGGGTCAGAACGGGGCAGGACTGCACGGAAGGACAGAACAGGCTGTGGCAGTAGTTGAGCCGATCAGAACTCAAGTAGGAGATGATTTGGTCAATGTCTGGTGAAGTCAGCGTCTTATACATGTTGCGCAGACTGCGTAAGGCCTGACTGCTGGCGAGGGAAGGAGTGTGAAAGGAGTGTTGGAGTGGGGGCCTGGCTGATGGGACCCATAGGGCACGTTATGAAAATTCCCTTCCCTAACTATTAGATCAACCAGTCTTTATATTCTTATTAAAGCGTATTTACTTTGTTTATATACATATATGGTGAGTTCCCATGATACCCGGTGATGTGATGAGATAGTGGAATTTTACTGGAGACTTTGGTGTTGTTCATGCTGAAGTAAAAGAAACGAAAGGACAGCCCGGCCCTGGAAAGAAGGAGCTGTCCATGAAGGATAAAGGATACCCCGGGTCAACCAAGATAACGCCAGCGTCCTAGCTCCTCTGAGACGTCTTTGAAACCCTTCCAGCGTCGTCTGGCATCATAGATCAATAACTCCAGCCAGACTGACTCCCGGGACATCTGGATCAATAGACGAGCAGCAAGGATGCTGCAAAACTAGAGTTGCTTTGCAAAGTTTGACGTTGATTAGTAATGGGTGGCGTAGTTGCTAGTGATTAGTCAAGCGGTCTTGTCCCTGAACGATTGAAGGGTATAAGAAGGCTGTGTAAAGGCACATTCGGGGTGCCCCAATTGGGCTGGAGTATGGCATGTGCACAAGAAAATATTTGCCCCTGTAATTCCATACTTGGCATCCTAGTCTCTCGCGTCAGTCGTCGCGCGCCGGTTGTGAATTGTTTGTGACACTGACTCAGGGTTCACCCGTGGGCAGGGGCTTTTGCTGGATGAGATCCAGGCAGCGCTGGACAAAGCCGTAGGGGGAGAAGTGAGCTGGGCAGCCGGTGCAGCGCCAGCTCCAGGATCTCGGCGTGCGAGTCCTGGCCAGCGATGCCTGCTTGCCGGCCAGGTGCAAACTGAGTTTTCTGTGCTCAGCCAGTCCCTGCCTGGCCACCCGGGGTGTCTGCGGCTCCTTTCCAGGGCCGGATCCGGCTCTCCAGCAGTGATGCTGGTGCTGGGGCAGTGGTGGTAATGCCGGTTCCAGCCTGCGGTGAGGATGCCGGTGGTGGGGCTGTGAGCAGCAGGATGTGGTAGAGATGGCGGTAGCGGGGGCGTTGGTACCAGGCTGGGGTGGGGATGCTGGTTCCGGGGCGTGCAGCGGGCAGGAGCGCATGGGGTACAGGGGCTCCCCCTGGACCACAGCCCATGACCCCAGCCCCTTCGGCCGGTGGAGCACCAGTGTCCCCATCACCACCTGCTGTCCTCAGCCATAAGCAGGGGGACAGGGAGCAGGCACGCAGGGGAGCTGCACCACGGGTGGGATCTGTACTTTGCACGGGACCTGCACCCCGTGGGGGAGCTGCACCCTGTGGGGAAGCGGCACCCTGCGGGGGATCTGCACCACCTGCCCCCAGGTCCCCCAGGGGTCCTGGCACCCCCTGCCAGATGGTGGCCTGTGCCAGCTGGTATGTGACGGTGTGGACCTGGGCAGCTCAGAGGACACCGGCAGCCCCCGGGAGAGAGGGCAGCATGCAGGCAGTGGCCGGTGGCGTCATGGCAAGTGTGGCGAAGCTCACGCTGGGCACCTCCAATGCCATCGTCAGCCAGAGAGGGAACCTCTCTGTTGGGGGAAGGGAAGAGGGATGATGGGGTGAGATGTTGGTGGGCAGAGGTGGCGGGAGTGTTAGCCAGAGGGCAGGAGCACCACGAGGAGCAGGAGCCTGCTGCTGTACCTGCCATGGCATTTGGTCAGTGTGGGGTTTGTTGGGGGCAAACAGCCTCCGTCCCCGTGGCGATCATTCCGCCAGCACCTGCTTCAGCCAGCCTTGCGAGGGTTTGATTTTTCATACCACAACAACTTCCCATCACAATGATTTCCCATCCTGCTGATGATTTCCTGTCCTCAATGTTGATTTCCCATTCCCATGATGGTTTCCCCTCCCAATGATGATTTCTCAGCCCCATCATGATTTCCTGTCCCAACAGTCTCCCATCCCCATGGTTTCCCATCCCAAGCATGATTTCTGGGGGGAGGTGAATTTCCTGTCCAAGAGGAAGGGATGGGGCCGGCACCGGTGACCCTGCAATGCCAACATGTGTGTGCTGCTCCATCCTGGGCGGGTGGTGGGGATGGGCGGGGGGTATGCTTTTGGGTTGTTTTTGTCCTCCCCCTCTCTGCCCCAGGGGGCCAGCTGCTGCTCCCAGCTGTGGTGGAACTAGTGCTGGTACCGGTACCGTGCGGCCATGATGGGGAGCTGTCAGGAAAATTTGGCAATTGGCCCGTGCCGACCGAGGAGAGAGGCTGGGACGCAAAGTATAGCGTTACAAGAGGAATTCTTGCATTCATGCGCCTGAGCTGTCCCATTCAAACTGGGGCACCCCGAATGCGGTCTTACACATGGTTCTTATATCTTTCAAGCATTCAGGTCCAATGCGATTTGCCCAATCACGACCTAACACACACACACACGCTGCTGTTCTGCAAAGCAACTCTAATTCTGTGGTGTCGTCACCCATCTGATTCTTTCTTGATCCAGCCGTCCCCGGGGTCGGTCTTGCTGCAGTTCCTTATCTCCGATGCCAGATAAGGGGAGGGTTTCACAGGGGAGTTGGAAGGGCTGGGATGCTGGCGTGGTCTGGGTAGTCCAGGGGTATCCTTTCTTCTTCAGGGTGGTCTCCTTCTCCTCCTTGCAATGAGCTGGGGTCCTTTAGTCATGCTGACTGAACCATGGCTATGCAGTATACAATGTAAGCTATATATCTCTCTCTTAAGAAAGTTCATACAATTGCATACTCTCAAGACGAATTGGTGCAATAGTTAGGGAATGAGATTTTCCTAACAGTCCCTCCTTTTCTTTTGACCATCAGGGTCACACTATACTACTGTTCCTAACTGAAGTCGTAAGTCGAGTGCACAAGGTAATACAACACTGTAAACACACACATCTAATTACAAAGCAAACCAAGACAGTGAATACAACCACCCAAATCCTTTTAGTTCACAGTGCTCTACCTAAGTGTGGGAGCCAAGAGGTTAGCCACCCAAATAGATTTAGGGGAGATCCCTGCCTTACTTCAGGTAATATTTGTAAATGAGTCTTTACCTTGTTTCTATCAGTTTCATTTATCTGGTCTTGATATACATAAAAAACCCAGCAGCTGTTATTCCGTAATGCACATACTCTGTCCTGTGCTGCTCAACGGCGGTCTAGGGCTAATCGATTCTGTATTGCCATTTGTGATGATAATTTGATTTCTTCCTGTAGGGCTGGAATACTATCTGCGATTTCATTGATGGCTTTTTCTAATTCTCTTGACACATTTGCAATAGCTCCTTCTCGTTTTGCAAGCCCTAACCGTGGGATAAAAGCTGTTGCAGACAGGTGGAACTTAGTGCCGCATTCTATCAGAGGGTTGTAACACTTTGTCCCGTCGAGATGGGTAGCTAGGAGCTACAGAGGCAGAAGAGGTTCTAAGGGGTTCTAACCTGTGCGGAAGGTATGAATGCACTTAGAATACCCTTTTCAGCTCAGGTTGAGGGTAAATCCTCGAATGCCCTTTCTTCACCTATCCAATATTGCCCTGGTAGTTGTGCAAATAGGGTAATATAATCTTCAACTCAGTCTGAATCATGTCGATTATTTCCTGTCAAAGGGTTAGCATGTGCCGGATTTGGTTGTTTAGGTAAACCAGTAAGGGTCGCACCCAGAGTAGTTGACTCAGAGCAATCGGGATCCTATAGGCCCGTAGTGGCAACCAAACTTGTAACATTTAGCTTGATTATGGATTCCTGCAGAATACCACATTAATCTATCTGCGAATATCCCCATTGTCTCAGAGTCTGCAGGGCCTGATAAACTCCGTCCAGGAAGAAATCGACAGCGTGATGGCTTATTACCACAGGTTTTGTGTGGTATACAGTAAGGTTTTGGAAGAATCTGTGGAGGAATACCGATTGCCTTTAGGCCGAGGAAGAGATCTATGGAACGTTCCAGGCATAAGACTCCCCTTTTCATCTGTATGGTCATAAGATCTGAATTGTCCATGTCCGTCCATTTTATTAACGTTAAGGCTCTATTGGCATTTCCAGTTCCCAGCCCCTACAGAGTGAGTAAGCTTGTCTATAGGTTTGCTCTCCAAGCATACCCAGGGGTCTCCTCTCAGACTAGTGTCAAACCCTTCTTGGCGGAAGGGCGGCAAGCTTCCTTTCTTCATTGAAAACTCGTAACGTCGGTGCCTGTCCTTGTACCACTGAGATTTCAATGGGACAGGTACCCAGGAGAGTTGGTTTCTGGTAGAGGATGGGCTTTTAGTGCATATCCAACGGTCGGGCTTCTTTGCCTCTGCTGCTGTAGTCTGGACTGTTGCCATGGCCGAATTATGGAATGAATACGTGTAATCCATATTCCACCACAGGTTTATAAGCAAGGCTACTATATTAAAACCTCGGCTTCCAAATCACTAGTAACAGGAAAAAACAACAGACAGAAATAGCAAAAATCCCTTGGATAGAGAGGAGAGCACTGAAATCAGAAAGGTTTCCTGACTCCGGAAACCCAAAAGGCATTTAAAGATCTAAACCAAGCAGTCCTGGAAGCTTGAAGAGGGCAGGGCCGCCACGCCGACATGACGTGGGCCTTTTGTCATAATGAGCTGGGTCACAAGAGGTGCAGGGGGGTGGGTGCGGTGTGCTGTTGTGCGTGCGGAACACTGAGGCAGGGGTGCCCGAGTCGCCGTAGCGAGTGGTCGGGCCTGGGAGCGCTGCGTGTGAGAGAGGGAGCGGAGGCCGAGCCGGGGCCGCAGGGGCCTCTCCCTGTTGTCCATCCGCCTACCCGTGCTGCGAGGAGGAGCTCGATCACTGAGGGCCGCGGGCCAGAGTCATTGTCGGGGTGGGGGCCGGGGCCTCGCAGTGTCGCTGCGATGGAGTCCTGAGGCCTTCACCAGCCGAGTCTGCCTGAGGCCGCAGGGCCTGGCCATGCCAGAGCGCTGCGGCCTCTGAGCATCGCCGGCCCGCTCGAGCTCAGCCCGCTCTGCTTGCCCCGGCCCCCTCGGTGGCCCTTCCCCGCATCGCCGTGGGCCCTAACCCAACGGGGAGGCCGCAACGCCATCTGCCGCGTTAGACGCTGTTGCAAAGCAGGCACCGCCTGGCCCTCACCATGTCGTGTGTCCACTACAAGTTCTTCTCCAAGCTGAACTATGATATGGTCACCTTCCACGGCCTCCACATCTCCCTGTGCGACCTCAAGCGCCAGATCATGGGCCGCGAGAAGCTGGAGGCGGCCAACTGTGACCTGCAGGTCACCAACGCCCAGACCAAAGAAGGTGCGTGGAGGTGGCGGGCACGGGGTCTCGGGGATCGCCTGGCTGGTGGCGTCGCAGACCACCCCATGGCGGCTGTGTCCTGCGGGAGCTGCGCTCTGCTCTTTGTGGGTCATCCCCACGTAGCGTGAGTTGGCCTGGGGCCCATCCCGCCGGCGTGCGGGGGGACCAGGAGGGCAAGCGGCACCCAGGATTAGGCAGGGTGGGAAGCGATAGTGCGATTCGGCCACGATCGGTAGCTGTGACTTGTGTTGGCCTCACAGAGCTGTTCTTTTGTAGTTGCTGTTCTGACAACTGCCTTCAGATCTGTGTTTTAGACGCGGAGGTAGGCGTAGAAGAATACGTGGTTGATGTGCGACATACAGCGCTTACAAAAGTTTTGGTTTCCTGGAATTCTTCCAGGTAAAATGATAAGGAAATGTGGGAGGATATCTTATAATAAGAAACTTGCCAGATTTCTTTGAAATCTGGCGGAGAAAACTGAAAGTGATAGAAATAGAACAGGTGGCTAAGTTGAAGAAAAACAGTGGGTTTGGCGACTTAATTTTGTCTTCAGCTTGTTTTACTCCAGTGCATTGGAAAACTGGTTTTGTGGCTGGTGCAGAACCTGCTCACTAGCAACAGTTTGGATCCAGAGTGTATGTGTGAGTTATAATCTCTGCAGACCCTTTAAAGCCATCTTGCCCATGAGTGTTCTCTGAATCTAAATTATACTTTGGAATTTCTTGTTAATATAACTTCTTTTCCACACCACAGACATTGTCATTCAGATGCTCTTCAGCATCATTTCATCTTTCATTTCTAACCGTGTTTTTTTTTTCCTGGTACTACGTGTTAACCGCATCAGGGCAGTACTGAAGTTTTATGGCAGAGCATTTATGGTGAATATACCTAAGAAATGTTCTTAGCGAAGTCATAACTTCTTTTAAATCTAATAAATGGTGCTTGATTCTCAGAGATGATAAAGGCAGAATTCCCTTCAAAAAGCCTATACTCAAGAATGATGCATTTAAACTTGCCTCCTTTTAATTGGATCTGAATTTCTTGACCTGTCTTTTAGAATCGATGTTCTCACAATATTGTGGAAGAACTGCAAACTCCAGAACTCACGTTTCTTGAGGACTCCTTCCTGCCCCGTAACATGCTGACTCAAAACACTTGGAGAATGTGCTGTTCTGCTTATCAGGCAAAACACAATACAATACAGAACCAAACATGGGACTCTCAACTGGTCTTAGATGAATAGCTTTAAGGTAGAATATTGCTCTTGCAAGACTGTCTCTCGAACTCAGAACTTGCTTGAGTTCAAGTGCTGCAGCATGCGCTTGTCCGTTTTAGTAATGCCACGATGTGACGTCTTCAAAACAAACTCACGCTAACTCTGAATGAACTCATTTGGCCTCACAGCTGATGTCTGTCTGTCTGTCTGTCTGTCTACTGGAATGTCTTCTACACTGTGCAAACCTAGCGTTTTAGAGCAGACATTGAAGCAACTTTTAAACCTTGCCCTTCACTGTGCCATGTTGTGTTGCGGTGCTAGTATGGGGGATTCCTTTGGTTACACCTCAGAGTGCAATTAATTCTTGGGCTGCCGTGCGGCATTATGCTGTAGAGCTTTCAGAAAGGCTACGGAGTTCCCTGTTTCCCTGGTTGAGTTGAGGGTACGTCATGTACCCCTTCAAAACCCACGATGTTACAGTGGAGCTCACGCACTGCCTGTCTGGGAGTCAGCTGCTCTGACTCTGTCACCAGCAGGTTTGGGACCTCTTGGGGGTGGGCTGTCGGCTAGGTTAATGTCCCTTGGGCAGGTGCTTAGGCCAGGCCTAGTTTGGTTCCTTACCACGTTGTCTCCAGCATTGCTTTCGCTTTCCCTGTCACGCGCTGAAACGGCAAGCAGTGCCAGTAAGACATGAAGGCCTCGGGCGGTCTGTATAATCAGGTTAATGACTGAAAGTATGTTAGGTTTTATTGACTCATCCTTTCAAAGCAGTACAGGTGCTCTTTTGGAGCACAGTTCTGTATGGTAATAATGGAAATGAAAGTTCCATGACCTGTTTGGCCTGCTGAACTAGCTGACTGAAGAAATGATGATATACCAGTTGTAGATGAGATCATTGACACCTATTCTGGTGGAAGCTGAAAATCCAGAAAGAGTAGTCCAGCCTATGACTCAGGATGTTTCGAGGCAGTGCTTTCAGTGCCCGCTACGTAGATGATTTGTTTGTCGCAAAGCGTGCAAGTGGTGTTGATTAGAACAGAGTTAAAAAATGACATAATGAGAAAGCGTATTTTTAAGCGCTAGGGAGCAAATGCGTTCTTGGGAGGTACCGTGTTTTCTGGTAGGGAGAGTCTGGCATGTTAGTAGTCATCTTCCTCTCTTGCTGTGCAAATCCTTCCCCCAGTAGCACAATAGCTGGTCAGCAAGGCATCTAAGCCTACTAAAGGCTTTTCTTTGTCATTTCGCACATAGGCTTGCCTTCTGATGACTTCTGTTCTGATGAGCTTCTGCACTTTATGTGGGTGAAAATACTTCTCTAGGCAGTGCTCAGAGGGATGCTTTTGCACTGCTGTCTGAGTCAAAAGGGTGGATTAAAGCCGGCCATAAAATAAAGCCGGAACTTTTTTCAGTAGCTTGTTTATAGCATACATATGACACAAATTCTTAAAAGTAGCAGATGTTCAGAATTGTCGATGAATTTAAAAATGGGATTTTTAAGTTGTGCATTCAATGCGAAGCAGCATAAACTTCAGAGCATAACCTGAGCTGTTTGTGCTTTTTTGCAGGAAGAAGGTTGTGGACACTAATGCAATTGTTGATTTAAGATTTCTAAGCCAGCATGAGGCAGCAGTCAAAGCAGCTATTGTTTAACTTGTCTGCCTCCATTCGTTCCTTGAAAGACTTCTTTCCCTTGACTCTTCCAAGCAGACTCTTTTCTTGCAGAATAGAGAGCAAGTTTTAGGCTGTTATGTCTCTTCTGCTCTTGACTTTACTCTAACATCCAAATCTTCCTTTGCTTTTGCAAGCTTTCTGCGTTAAGTGAATCCTTATTTTTAATCACAGGTCAGGCTGACAAAAGCCCAGTAGCCACTTGCTGGCCATCACAGACAGCAAAACAGGTTTTGAGCTATAAGGGAGTAGGAATCAACAACGTTGTTACCTGCAGCTTTGCTGAACATTTCCACTGGAGCTCTGCTTGGACAAGTGTGAAAAGCAGCCTTGTTGAGCGTGATGTCCCTGCTGACTTTGCAGGTGTGGAGTCATGCGGGGAGGCAGAGTGAGACTGCTTTGCAGGTCCGGGTAGTTGCCAAGTCTCTGCTAGGGGATGTTGCTGCCCGCGGGGAACGGGTTCCTGCTGGGAGATGCCAGTTTAGCCTGAGAGCTGTTAGACTGAGCTGGCATCTGTTAAATTCAACTTGAGCAAACAAGAATGTCCAGGGAGTTCAGGAATAGCGCTCCAGCTTTAGTCCTTTCCTATTACCAAAAAAAAAAAAAAAAAAAAGTTAACTTTTTAGTCTACATTGTTTGACTTCACCTTTAATACATTTCATCACCAAAATGAATTCAAGTAATTGAGGCGAAGGAAAAAGGAATGCATTAAAGCCAAGTGGTATCAGGTCCCTTCACAGAACTAACTCAGCAATGTACTCTGCTGTCCGTAAACACTCTTCCACAAATCCTCTGACGCGGTGACCGAGCTAGTGGGATACTTACCAAATACAAGTATGTGCCGTGGTGAGTGTCCTGTACAAAAAATCCGTTGACTTCATCAAGCTATTGTCACTCTTCAGTTGATCCGTTTAAATGTGTACTGATTGACTTTTAAGGTGAGTTCCTTTTTATATCAGTCTGTTATCAGGTGGCTGGAGCTCTCTTCACCGTGCACTTAGCAAGCGGATTGAAAAGAAGCATCTCTCTCTCTCTCTCTCTCTCTCTCCCCCCCCCCCCCCCATGCAAGGATAGTCTGTTCAGAAGGCAGATGTCAATGCTTCTCTTCTAATGGCCGATGAATTGTCACAAACTCCTAAAAGAGGACTTCTTCCTCTTCTTGCATCATACACCTGTTGTGCATGTTCAAACTGACCTCTGCAGGCTTGCGTAAGTTGTGAATAAAGGCATCGGTTGCTGTCCTCATCTACACGGTCTCTTTCTAGGAGAGGTGCTGCCGCTTGTCATCTTCTGCAGAACTGCCACAATCCTCAGCTCGGCAGAGGCGCAGCAAACTCCTGCCTTTTTGTGGAGCCACTGTTGCTTATCCTGTACCTCTGAAACCTCAGCCCAGGGGTTTGTGGTCTGGACCAGAACGAATACTCTGTATGACTCCGTTCGGCAGGTAGAAACAGCTGCTTTGGGCTTCTAGAACTGCAGCTGGCGTGATCTCCCCGTTGTTTGTCTGGGCCTCAGTACTCTTTGAGCTCCTTCTCCACCAGAAAGTCCCAGCGCAGGCCTCTCTGGACAGGTGGCTGTGTAACGGTTGGATTTTCCTTTTGAGAAGAGCTCTAGGGGTTGGTTTCAGGATCTATGACTTCTGTAAAAGCTTCTGTTTCTGTCATTAGTAGCCCTTTCTCCTCCAATTTGAAACTGCTCTGAAGTCCAGAGGAAGCTTGCTGTTTGGTTCCCTAGGGGGGAAGATCAGGACTTGGTTTCAGCTCCGTACTTTCTCAGTTTTCTGAAGAAGCATTCTGTCATTTGGAAATAGAAGTAAAATTTTCATTTCGTTGTTGAAATAGTGTCTTCTGGTAGGTGCGTTTTGGTCTAAGAGAGGTTCCTGCCCGTAGGAATAATCTACTGAAAAATGGAGCATCAGTTGTGAAATATTCCTTTTGTGTGTGTGATCACTGAGCAAAACCACCCTGATAGAGCTTGACCAGATGTGCAGCACCTTTGGTTTTCAGACCACCGTTCTGATTCGGTCTGCAAAGGTAAGGCCTTTTAATATTTAAACCTGTAGGCAGATGCCAGGGAGTGGCTGCTGATAGTGCTTTAAAATACTTAGTCGCATCCCGCTTGTGTAAGTACACTATAAAAACCTTTCTCATGGAGAGATCTTTGCATTTTAAGCTTACTCAGTCCAAGTGTCTCAGGCAGTTGGTTTTCTTGTTTGGGCCTCATGTAAAAGGCCAGAAGGCTTTCCTCCTCTTCGGAAGACGGACATGGTGTAAGCCAAGGCAAAGCACGGACAGCTTCAGGCACACCCTGTTTTCGAAAGGCTTTTCAAGGCTGTCTTCCTAAGTCATTTCGTTTGAGTCTCTCTGCTCTGCAAAAAGTGAGTCAAAAGAATTCACGTCCCTTTGGTTAATTCGAACTCGATGATTAGCTTAAGAGGGGAGATACCACTTTTGTTGGAGCCAATTCTGCCCTACTCGTGAAAGCAAGCTCAAAAAACCCCCAAAATTTCTGTGGTCCAAATTCTAGCACTGCCAGTTTCGTTTCCATGTAAATGGAAAGCACTGAGCAGCTGAGAAGTGTGGTTGTTGATGGGTTAAGCTCCAAGAAATAGACAGAGGTGGCAGGCTGCCTTCTGTGTTCTGTCAGTCGTGAGCACTAGCAGCAGAGGTGAATCGTTTTTCGTTAGCAGCTATGAAAGCAATGGCACAGAGTTTTCATGTTTCAGCTAAGCGCCTGTTTTGTTGCAGGGCAAGCTAGTCAGGCTTTAGAATCTGGTTTGGGCAGGTGAGACTTTGCTGTGCTTTGTTTTTCTCCAGAGATCTATTGGTTTTGTAGCCTAAGAGAAGCAAAAGCAACTTAAGCCAGATCAGGAGAGAACCTCATGCATTAGCGGACTCTCCGTTAGTGACCTTTGAGACCCTTTTGCTGTTGGCATTCAAACTCTTTTGAAAAAATGAAAAAGATGTTGCTGCTTGCGTTTGATTCTCAAAGCTGAAGATTTCTTGCCATGTACTGTTAGTGTGTTGAGACGATAAAAGCGCGATGTTGCCTATAAAATGTTGCTTTTACATCTGTCAAGGGATTCTCTGAAGTGCTGTGTAGTTGCATGTTAAGATACATTCTTAGGAACTGACTGACGTTTTTTTTTCTGTATTTATGTTGTTTTCAGAATACACAGATGATAATGCTCTGATTCCTAAGAACTCATCGGTAATTGTTAGAAGAGTCCCTGTTGGAGGAGTTAAAGCTACCAGCAAAACATATGTTTTGTAAGTATGCATAAAGCATTGTATTCTTTGTGAGGGGTTTCAGCGTGTTAACTTTTTTAACGGATATTAGTTGACAGAGGCATTCAGATTGTCTCTTTCTTGTTAAAGCTGCTGTTAATTTTTGTTGTCATGGGGTAGATTTTAATGTGTCTGTCCCAAAGTAGACTTACCTTTTTAGGCCTGCTGGGACATGGGGTTCAGACTCCAACAGCGGTAACTGTTAAGGTGATTCTATTGGGTTTGTTCCTGGGGCTGGTTTTTCTGAGACCCAAGTTGAGGATCCTGTTTCCTCTACGTGGAGAGATTCCTTATTATATGTGTTTGCTTCTACTGCTTTGATAGTAAAGACAGATACTCATTGTAGTGTAGACTTACAGTTTGTTCCCATCTTAGAAGAGTCCGATTCTCAGTGTTTGACTGTTTCTTGCATTTGGGGGAGGGGGGGCGGGATATGGCAGGTATTCTTACGCCCCAAATCTAGGTGTTTTGCATCCTAGCTGTAGAGGAAAGACCAAGGGTTGCCAGCTGGCGAACCATGCAAACAAGAAGTGATTCCTATTAGTTTCCGAAAGACAATGTCCGTTTCAGGCAGGAGAAAAAGAACAATGTCCTCAAGTGTATTGCCTTTTGTGCGCGTACGATGAAGGAATAGTTAATCCTTTCCAAACTTGAAATGCAGTAAGCGGTTTAGCACGTTACCAGATGTTACGAGTTCTCTTTCTAAGTCTGTTTTTAGCCTAAGCTGATATCCGTGCCCCAGGTTTTAATTCTGTATTCCCAAGATGTGCGGAGGACAGAGAATCGGGTGTATGGATTGGAATGACAGATACTCAAATGCAATCCTGACTACAGGATTATTGCTGTCATTTATGTATTCACACGGTCCAGTTCTAGATCAGCTACATTAGCATTGTTTGAATGGTCATGTTTTCCAGCCTTCTTAAAGATACGCCTCTCCACCACAGTGAGTAGATATTATTAGCCTGTGGTTTTGCCATGCCTTTCTAATGATGGTTCTCAATAAATAAAGTAGACTGAGGAGTTACAGTGTGTCTTGAACAAACAGGACGGCGGCATCCTGGTACCCGTGAAGCATTTGCAAGCCAACACCCTGAAGTTGTGTGGCTCTGCATGTAAACTTTGGGCATATTAGTGCAGTAGTTGTTGCAGTGCTTTCAGGCACTACCTAGTAATTCTGGACGCCACAGCGTTGTGCTTATAAACATGGCCTTGTTTTGGGGGTTAATTTAAATATGTGTGCTTAGTGCTGTCTTGTCAATGCATCCCCTGTTTCTGGTTGGATGGCACGCTCTCCTGGTCTTGTAATGCTGCCCTAAAATGAGCGGAGAGATGCCGCTAGCATCAAAGATCAAATAAATACCTGTATGCGGGGATAAGGAAAGAATGGCCCTGCTTCAAGGTAAATGGATGAAGAAACCGTTGTGTGGTAATCTAAAGTATTTCCTCGTGCTTCCTCGCCTTCAGGAGGTACGTGGCTGTGATTGTGAGCCTGGCGGTGTTCTCGCAGTGGCGGGAGGCATGAGCCTTTCTATTTGTACATCCATTCCACAGCAGCCTTTGAGTTGCCTCTGCTCATGGGACGCTTTGGGTGATGTATGAAGTGTTTGTTAACTATATCGATGCTTGCATGTCCGATTCGTGATGAGCGGCATGCAGATACAGATCAGTGAGTATGTGGAATCTCAGCACGTTTTTTAAACGTAATCAATATTTCCTAAAATATCGTAGCATTTTCAAGAAGATCTTAAAGCAACTTCTGGCAAGTAAGGCCTTTTTTTTTTTTTTTTGTCACAGGGCTCCTAAATCGCACAGAGTCCTAGGAACGGCTTTCAGGTGACATTTCTACTACTATTTTTCATCAATATAGCATATGTAACACGTTTAGTATTCTGGTGCTTTCATGGCGAAGTATGGTAGATATCTGAACACGGTGCTTGGGCTTCCGCAAAGAAACACTGCTCTAAAGACGATGCTGCTGACATTTTTGTTCTTTCTTTGTCAGACGACTGATTTTTTTCACTTACGTAAAGTTGCCCTTCCAAGTGTCCAGACTATTGCTGTTCTTTCTTAGAAACTAAAGTACTGTATCTGGTGCCTGTTTGTAATACTAGGGATATACAGATTGGCGAGAGTTACCTTGGTATTTTGATGGTTGATTATTTAAGAACACAAAACTGTAGTACAGACTTCATAATTTTGATACTTACGTAGCAGAGAGAAAATCTCTGAGGACTTCCTCTTGCACTGCTGTGTTCTGTATCTGTAAGTCTTAGAGTAACTGGTGACAAAGTGGAAATGTGATTTGGGGGGGGGGGGCTTTAGTTGCCCTGAAAGTACCAAGAGAGAACAGTTTATGCATACAAATAAATTTCCGCATTCGCTAGACTATCAGAACATAATGGTTTGATGTTCAGGTTTTATAATCTGTTTTCACTGCTTTATGCTGGGTACAAGTGCTTCATTTTAAGTTCTGATCACCTTTATTTCTTCTTGTAGCAGTCGAACTGAGCCAGTGAGTGGAACATCAAAAGCAGTACGTAAAAACACAGTCTCACACTTTTTTCTACACACTGCACTTCTTCTGCACGTAGCTGTTTTTTCCCCAGAGTCTGCTAAAACCGCTCCCTTGAATTCTTCCACCCCATTAGGTAATGAAGGACAGGAGCTATTTCCAGGGAAGGGATCAATTCAGTGACCTCTTGAGGAGAGCTGTTCAGTTTACGTTGTGAAATTTTAGTCTACGTTTTTGAACAACGTAAGACATAGGAAGCAGCGATTCGAGTGTCTTTCCGATACTGTTTTACTAGTGTCAGCTTAACTGCTGCTTGTGGCGTAATATAATTCAGTATACTGGAAGAGGAACAAGATAAGCGTAACCCTTGTTACCTGTGGAAAAACTGCACTTCAGTATTAGTTCTCAATGAACGCCGCAGTCCATCACGAACCAGTGGGCTGAGGACTTCATTCCTGCAAGCTGTTCCGGCAGGTAGCTGGGAGGGAGGAGTGTGGTTGCAGCGGAGAAAAAAATGGCAGGGTTGTGCTCTGAATCCCTGCTTTCATCATCATTAAAAGTTGGTTTTGGTCTGATAGCAAGGAGAATAATGTTAAATTCTCACGCTTCCCAAACTAATTGGGATAGTACGGCCTGTGGTCTGACAAAATACAAGAAATGAGTTTTCTCAGGTTTTATAGGCTACTCCGTCATGGTAAACACCTTTATTGCAATAATTTGAGCAGTTTAATTTTTTCTAGACAAAGTTTTATGGCTGATGTTTTGGACTGGTGTTTTTACTTGGGTTTTGTGGGGTATGGTGAGTTTGGCATTATTAAACTTAGTGGCAGGAGGGGCAGAGTTCATGTTTCAGGGCTGATACGCCCGTGCTTTACTTTGACAGGCAACTACTCTGTTCATAAAAGCATAACCGTGTGCATTTATAAACGATGAGACATTAACTGATTAATTTACAAACTGCACTGAAAATAAGTTTCCTGTAGTGATGCTTCCTTCTCAAATAAACTTAAAATTTGGTTAAAGTCCTTTTTAGCTAAAAACTGACAGCTTCCTTACCCCTTTGACTTCTAAGCAGTTGTGAGCGTTTGGCAAGGGTCCCTCTCCGAGCTATTCTGGAGCAGTAAGTTGATCTCAGGCGGGTTTGGTTATTTTAGTGACTTCTCGTTAACCCCATGGGCACTCCTAAGCCGTCATAGGCTTGGGCTTTGTTTTGAACAAATACAAATTACACTGGCTTGGAAATGCCTCTTTCAGTGACGCTCAGAGGATAGAGTGCAGACTTTCAGGCTACAGTAGAGGTTAACGATTGCTATGTTTTGATTGTAGAGCTTGAATATGTGTTTAATTTTTTGTGAACAGATTGATGACTCTTCTGCACCCATTTCTCTGGCCCAGCTTATTAAGGTATATATACATATTCTTGTCAAATACTTAGGGAAAAAAAGCGTTTGCTTTGTATTTTTAAATCTTCTACGGTGATCTATAGCCGGATAACTGTTGTAATGCGAACAAAACTCTAATTTAGCTTTTAATAATTACTTATTTTAACTTTAAAATGTCTGTATAGTCTGATACTATCCTGTAAAGAGGAGCTGCCAGTGTGGGAAGCTAGAAGGGGAGTACCTGATCAGCCCCAACGTAATGTTGCGGGATTACTCATCTTCAAGACACAAAGAAGAAGCATTCAGAAGCTGTTTACCGTTTTTCATACGTTTCCTTAATTTTGCGTTGGAAAGTAACACAATTTTCACAGCAGAATTTAATTGGCTGTAAGTTATGGACATTTCGGGGGGGGTGCGACAGCCAAATTAGAGGCATGCTCCAGAGAGCATGGACAATTGTGTGGCTGTTTTTGAATTTCTAGTCACTATGGATCCATTCTTTGAATGCTGCACAATTTCATAAATTGTGGTATACATACAGTGGACAACACAATCTAATTTGTCCGAACGCAGGCGATGTAAACTGTGCCAATGTACCCAATTGTTTATACGCATTTATACCAATGTGTATGTGTGGCATATTAGCAGATGTGACCTTCTGAAACTGTTGTAACGCCGTGTTTTGCTATGGAACCGCTTGCATTTTTTGCTCAAGAACGTGTAACTTTGCCTGGGCAAGCACTAGCGATTGCACTTTGTGAAAAGGCGCGGTGCTAGCCAGTTAAATTACTAGTCTTCAAAGTTCCAAAGATTAGAGAAGGCAGGGCCTAACGCAGAGGAGCTAGTTCTTTCTCCTGAGAAGAAGGGCTGGAGTTCATTTCCAAGAACGAGAAGTCTCCTCCCACTGGGAACTTCTTCCCTCTCTCCCTGCAGCAATTCAACTGTGTACGTTTGGCAGAAAAAAAAGAACAATCACTTTGGAAGGTAGCCACCGAAAGAAATTGGTCTCCATTAGTGCTGTCCCTGAACGTGTCCTTGGTCCTGTAAACTCACGTGAAGTTGTACTCTAGAACGTGAAAAACCGTCCAAGTGGTGTACACATTTAAGCTTCTGAGAAAATCTAAGTATTTCAGAAAAATACAGGAACAGAACATAAAGCAGCTCAAAACTGTTACTTACTCCAACCTCTTCAGTGCAGACTGGCCTAGCACGGAGGCAACATGTTGTCAAAAGTTTTCCGTTTCATTATTACTGTGCATTAAATGCCACGTTTGAATTTTGGTCTATTCCTCGTAATGTTTTGTGGGTTTGGGGTGTGTTTTGCAAACCGTTGGGGTTCAACCAAATTAGTCAAGTATCTGTAAAGTCTTCTGTAAATGGTCAGGGAAATGAGTTCATAGCTGTCGATCTGGATTGTGTTACTGTTGAGAAAAAACTGTGTCTATGAAACAACCGTTTAATAAAATGTTGACACTAGTGGGTTGCTTTTGTGAATGAATGCATCTCGAAACAAAAACACGCGTGGTTGATCTGAATGCTAGGTGCTGGAAGGTCCGAAGAATGTACAGTCGCTCCCTTAGACCCTGCTGGTATCTGGACTAGTGTGTGATCAACACACGTGAAGAAATACTCCTTAAAAGAAACCAGCTGGCTTCAGTAATTTGAAGATCTAGTTCTGCATAAGGTTTCTATTACAATTTGTGCGTTAAAAGGACACGGTCAAGTGGGCAAAAACACTGCAGGTTTTGCTTACTGTAGTTAAATCCCTTAATATGAAGGAGTTAGCAGGGGAGGAACATGCCGCCTGGACTGCCCACAGCACACGGTGGTCAAATTTCTACTGAAAAGAATCTTTTGTCTTGCTGGGGGATTCTAAAAAGCTTGATTCCTTTTAATGCTTCTGTGTCTGAAGCTGAATTTCAGCAAGCAGAAACAACTTCCCCGACTCTTAAGCTGTGTGTCCTTTTAATGCTGCAAAATGTAAATAATGGTACTTGCATACATCTTGCTCAATTAAATGTGCAGCGGGTATCTTCTCCTTCAAATAGTCTGGAGCTGAAAAACCAGTTGAAAAACACCGGATAGTGTAATTTTTTCTACACGTAGCTTCAGTCCCCTTGGAAGAAACCTGGATTGGTTACACAAGTCTTGATGCAAGGTACAAACAGAGGCCGAGGCTGCGAGTGCCCGAGAATGCTCTTTTCAAGTAGGCTACAGGCACCTAAACACCACGTAACGGCGTAAGGACCCCCCAGAACATCTTCAGGACAGCTCTACTGTATATAAGCGGCTGTGTTCATGCAACCTCGGCCAGCGTTGTGCTGCTCTTTACAGGACGGGGCAAGTGGTGGTGTCTGGGGCTGTGTGGGCTTACCTGTGTTTCTGACGTGTGTGTCAAATACTTACCTGTCACACAGACTGCCAATCTGGCCGAAGCCAATGCTTCCGAAGAAGACAAAATAAAAGCCGTGATGATACAGTCTTGCCGTGAATACGATCCAGTCAGGTAAGTGGTGATGATGTCAAAGCTGGTCTTTGAAGATTATGGAAAACTTGTAGAGATGTCTGTTCTAACGCATACCTTTTTCTTTTATTCCCCAAACCCTTTTAGTTACCTGAAGAAACCCTTGGGTCCACCTCCACCATCATATACTTGCTTTCGTTGCGGAAAACCTGGCCACTATATAAAGAACTGCCCAACAAAGGGGGTAAGATTGTGGGGGGCTTCTGGTGTTACTTCGTTTTCAGTTTTTTTACCTGGGCAGTTACGTCACCAATACAGCAATACTCATATTAAGAGTTGTTTCTCTTGGGGGGCAATACGGCGCTTATGTGGCCATGTGGCAAAGCCCTTCAAAATCCAAGGGAAACCTGGAATTATGAATGTAAAATTTTCTTTTTTCTAGGTCATAGACATGAAACATGTCCATAGATCTTCCTCTGGGAACTTTCAGGCCTGTTTTTATATATTTCAATACTACTGGAATTTTTTCTGGTTTTGCCTCTTTTTAATGACAGTCCACAGTTTTTCGTATTTCGTATAAAAACAAGATGTGTCTGTCGACCCCACCTATTGAATATTTGCGTGTTTTAATTACACAAGCCTCTGGTTGCGCGTTCATGCCATTTAACGTTGGTCACTGAATGTAGACGCATGAGGTATGACTTCAAGCGTCACGCACAGATGGTGAATACACGTTTCCCCAGGGAGTGGTTCAGAGCACCGGATGAGGCTCTCGCTCTGAACTGCGCTGTGCAGGAGGAGCGGGCTTGCGTCTCTTCTCTGCACGGATGGTGAGCTGGGGGATATTTCACCCCTAAGGAACCTGAAGTTAAGCCAAAGAATGTCGACTGAGCTGGAAACACCGCTCAAGCCTTTGGAACATCCTGGCTATGTTCCTGTAGGAAAATAAGTATTTTAGTGGAGCAACCCTTACGCTAGGCCAA
Organism: Aptenodytes patagonicus; assembly: GCF_965638725.1. Lineage (NCBI taxonomy): Eukaryota > Metazoa > Chordata > Aves > Sphenisciformes > Spheniscidae > Aptenodytes > Aptenodytes patagonicus. The sequence continues at coordinate 138,080 of NW_027472073.1, forward strand.
AGGAGAGGATTAAAGGCTTTTGCTGCCTAAAATAATCATTGAAATGTCATTTTAAGGGTGGGACTTCAGATGAGATATGTCTGCATTTCTTTTCTTAACAGGACAAAAATTTTGAGTCTGTTCGCAGAATTAGGAAGAGCACAGGAATTCCGAGGAGTTTCATGGTGGAGGTGAACGATCCCAATACAAAGGGTGCTATGCTGACAAGCTCTGGAAAATATGCGATACCAATTATTAATGCGTAAGTATGGAATTAAGTGGACTGACCAAAAAGTGAACGAGAGAAACCAGGCGTGAATGTCTGGGTGGCAATGCAACCAAGTTGGCCAGCGCCTGTAATGACAGGGGAGGAAGCATTGTCGTTGTATCTTCCCCTTAAAATCTGTGATACTTTCTGATACTAAAATAGGGTGGTCCTACTGTTCATGCCCCTGGAAGTTGGTTAAGCTTGTGGCATGCTAAGAATCTGTGTTTCTGCAAAACTTTTCAGCAGTGTGTACAGTGGAGGCCTTCTCTTTGAAAGCTCGTTTTGCTTCCGTTTCATGTTTCAAAGGCTTCTTGCAAAATTTAACAAACAGCTGTTGGACTGAGATTGCCTCCCCCTCAGACTTTTACCAAAGCCCATGTGTGAAACAGACTGAAGCTTTCCTGTTGCTATAAAGGAACAGGAAAAGACTACTGTGTGCCGACAAGGGCGGCGGTTTTAAAATGCCCTCGGTAGCACTTCTGTCTCTCTGTCGTGGATCTCCGTTGGTAGCAGCTGTAACACAGACTTCTTCCATTTAGAAAATGTAATTACTCGGAGACTAACTTGACCCTGAGCCTGCAATTTACATTTACCCTCGGGCAAAGGAGAGGTGGGATTCATTTCACCTGATTTCTAGCTGTCAAAAAACTATTTTTCTAGTCCGAGCTAATTTCTGAGTTGATCCAATGAATGGGAGAGTTCTGCAGAAGGAAAATTGTTCCCCCTCCCTCTTCTAGCGCTGTGGCTATAGAAAAGTGCATTAAGCTAAATGCCTCCGTTTTGGAAGGCTAATGTGGAGTGAGAAGACTCCCATCATCTATTATCTTCCTTTGATAAAAGCCAAAGCTTGGAGAAGTTTTCCTGGACCCATCTTTAACTTTTTTCTTTTCCCTTCCCCGCCCCCCCTCCAGGGAAGCTTACGCTAGAGGAAAGAAGGAAAAGCCTCCCTTTTTACCAGAGGAGCCCTCCTCCTCCCCAGACGATCCTATTCCAGATGAGTTGTTATGTCTCATTTGTAAAGATCTAATGACTGATGCAGCTGTTATTCCCTGCTGTGGAAACAGTTATTGTGACGAATGTAAGTGTTACTCCCACGTTTGTTGCTTCAAAACATCACATCCCATCTTCTGGAAGCAGAAATAGGAGATAACGGAATTGCTTTGTTACCACTTCTATTTAATACTTAAGTGTACCCTGAATGGGAAAGGACTCTTCTCATATATATAAAAAAAAAAAAAAAAACCAAACCCAAGCAGAAAGCTTTTTTCCCTTTTGACGTATCTAGTTAAATCCTCTTTACATGCGGAAGGACGAGCAGGAGAAGAGTGCGTAATTGTGCAGGTGATGACAGTATTAGATACCGAATGCATTTAGTTTGCCCACAGCCCTTTCTCTCATACAAAATATGTAGCCAACTCTGGTGACTTACTGTGGTCTGCAACAAAGGGATAGTTAGGCATTTAATCCACGTTCTTCTCCGCGGGAGAGCTGGTTAAAACCTTCAGAACTCAAACCTGCCACGGCTTTTTTGAGATTTTTATTCTTTAACCTTGAGGTTGGTGACTTCTTGCTGTAGTAGACAGTGGAAAAAAGACTAGTCGAAGCATCAAGACACAGCCTACTCTACCTCTTCAAATGTTACAGTACTGAAATATCAAAACTGTAGAGTTATTTGCTGCATACTAGAGATTTTTTACACCACTGAACCCTTATAGCTTCATGCTCTCCATTCAAGACCATATTCGCCCATTAATCATACATGTGTTTTTATAATGGATTGGCACCCCCAACATGTCCTTAGTTTGGCTAAAAACTCTTTTGATGGTTCTAACTATACGCAGGTATTCGAACAGCATTACTGGAGTCTGAGGAACACACATGCCCAACGTGTCATCAGACAGAGGTTTCTCCCGACGCTTTAATTGCCAACAAGTTCCTACGCCAGGTAACATGATGACTTTTACGTAAACTGTTTGTAGGAAAAGTCTCTTTGTAAAAAGCTGAAAGGGAAGAAAATATGAACCAGGACAATACCTCCTTAAGCAAGGCTAAATCGAAGAAGGCTAAATTTACTCTTCGGATACATTCTCTGTCGTTACAGAAGCCTACAACTCTTTAGAGGCAATATCTGGCAAATTCAGGTCACACTTTTGTTTAACGTGATTGCCTCGCTTTCAAGGTCGGTGTTACCACTGAAGTACCTTAAGTACAGAGTGACCAGTCATTAATATCCGTGTGTGGTGTGATGTGTTCATATAGCTGTATGTTGATTGATTTTAGGATGGATAGCATTTACAGGAATACACAAGTAGTTTTACTCTGTGGAGGCTTTTGTTCGTATAGCTACTGAAGTTTCGAATGACCTTTGCGTAAATGTTTTCCCGCCTCTAGGCTGTGAACAACTTCAGAAATGGAACTGGCTACACAAAAAGGCTCCGTGAGCAGGTTCAGCAGCAGCAGCAGCAGCAGCAGCCGCCACCGCCACCACCTCCACCACCACTCGTGGCTGTTACCCCTCCTGCTGCTCTGGTGACGGCCCCTGAACTTTCTGAATCTTCCTCTCTGTCAATGAGCAGTTTGGTGGAAGAGAAGGTCAGTTTTATTTCAACATATGCAGTGATTCTTGTATTTCAGTAGAGCTTGTTTCCCAACTGTTTGCATTTCTTCACAAGGGCTGTCAGGTTCCTGTACTGAGGCAACCAGCATTCCCAAGTCTTCTGGGCCCCCCAGGACAATCAACACCCACAACTGGTAAGTAACTAGAACTTTAGAATGTCTTTAAAAAAATTATCTTCAGATAAACCGAATGGGATTTTTTTCTTGTTCCTCTCCCCACTCCAAAAGGTCACCCAGTGAGAGCCAGTACGATTCGCTCAGCAGGTGGCAGACCCGGCTGGGAACTGTAAGTATTCTACAGAAATTCAATGTATCACTGCTTGTAACCTGTTAAATGAGGCCATAACACGTAACCTGTACAACAGCTGGGTGATAATGAAATAAGTACGCACAGATAGTTGTGGAGAATACAAGTGGTAATTAATTTTTAAATGCCTTAATTTGAATTGGCTTTAACGAAGGGGATCCGTACTTGCAGCAAGATTATTTCAAATAAAACTCCAGCACATGATTGAAAAGAGGACTCTGAAAAATGAACGCTTTTTGAGGAAACCATAATTACAATCTAAAATTAAATATAATTAAAGGATCAGATGGAAAGCCACCCTTTTGATTACCGGCTGAATCAGGCCGAAGGAATTGATTTCCCAATAGAAATCAGCCTCCAACATTCTTTTTTCAACAACTGAGTTGACACTGAGTGAGCAAATTGTTGGAAAAGTCAACGCTGTTATTTTATGACAATTTTGAATTTCTGCCGTTTCGTCATCTCAAACAGCCAGGCCACTTTCTCTCCGTTGGAGAGAGAGGAGTCTGTTTCATCTATCATTGCAGCGTCAAGTTAGTCCTTCCTTTTGGTATATATTTGTTATAGACAGATTGTAAGGGAGCATTGTGTTTATAAAATCTTAAAGAGAAATCAAAACAAAACCCAGGATCCATCCCACAGATTGTCTAAAATCCCAAATTCGGTAAGCAAGAAAATAACAATTCAGGGACAAGAAGAGGCCAAATACATCATCAAGAGGCAACAACATAGGAAGCGTATGTGGAAGAAGTTGAAGTTCGAGAGAAGATCAGTTAATATCTGTGCGGTACTTTGAAGGTCACGAGGGTGCAGTATTAAGAGTATCAAGGAGTGGCCGAGGAGCGGTGGGCACTTGGCACACGGGAGATGGGAGTCTCTTTTAAGCATGGGCAGCCTCCACCCACAGTCGCAAAGCTGAGGATAAGGAGAGAGAAGACTGAGGGAACTGTTGGGGGTGAGGATGTGGAAGGCAAGTATGAGGATCAAGAAATGAGCGTAGTCTCAAATGAACGGAAAGCAGGGAGAAAAATGCTGAAGTCGAGAACAAGAAGTGCTCGCCAACGTGCTCCCGCTTCATTCGCCTTCCTCTTTAAAACCAGGGCAGAGTGTAACAAACAGTGATACACGTTTTGGGGTTTCTTTAGAAGTTCAAGGCAAGGAGGCCCGCACAGTGCACGTGCCCAAGGGACTCAGGCCCCAACACGACCAGCATCAACACCAGTCTTTGTGCCTGGGCCTCCACCTCCCTTGTATCCTCCAACACCCCATGCACTTCCTCTTCCGCCGGGGGTACCACCACCACAGTTTCCTCCTCAGTTTCCACCAGGTCAGCCTCCATCTGCTGGGTACACTGTCCCCGCTCCAGGATACCCCCCAGCGCCTGCAAACAGGTCCTCAGCTTGGGTACCAGCAGCAGTACCAACGGCTCATTCAAATACCATCCCAACAACACAAGCACCTCCTTTATAGAATCATAGAACCGTTTAGGTTGGAAAAGACCTCTAAGATCACCGAGTCCAACCGTAAACCTAGCACTGCCAAGTCCACCACTAAACCATATCCCTGAGCGCCACGTCTACACATCTTTTAAATACCTCCAGGGACGGTGATTCAACCACTTCCTTGGTGTCGTGGTTTAACCTCAGTCGGCAACTAAGCACCATGCAGCCGCTCGCTCACTCCCCCTCTCCCTCTGGTGGGATGGGGGAGAGAATTGGAAGAGCACAAGTGAGAAAAACTCGTGGGCTGAGACAAAAAACAGTTTAATAATTGAGATAAAATGATAATAATGATAATATGATAATAATAATAATGCACAAAGCAAGTGATGCACAGTACAATTGCTCACCACCCGCCGACCGATGCCCAGCCAGTCCCCGAGCAGCGGCCCCCCCGGCCAGCTTTCCCCAGTTTATGTACTGAGCATGACGTCACATGGTATGGAATGTTTCTTTGGCCAGTTTGGCTGTGCCCCCTCCCAGCTTCTTGTGCACCTCCAGCCTTCTCAGTCGGTGGAGCATGGGAAACTAAAAAGTCCTTGGCTAGTGTAAGCATTACCTAGCAACAACTGAAACATGTGTGCGTTATCAACTTTGTTCCCATCCTAAATCCAAAACACAGCATTGTACCAGCTACTAGAAAGGAAATTAACTCTATCCCTGCCGAAACGAGGACACCTGGACAGCCTGTTCCAATGCTTGACAACCCTTTCGGTGAAGAAATTTTTCCTAATAGCCAATGTAAACCTCCCCTGGCGCAACTTGAGGCCGTTTCCTCTCCTCCTAGCGCTTGTTACTTGGGAAAAGAGACCGACACCCACCTCGCTACGACCTCCTCTCAGGGAGTTGTAGAGGGCGATGAGGTCTCCCCTCAGCCTCCTTTTCTCCAGGCCAAACAACCCCAGTTCGCTCAGCCGCTCCTCAGAAGACTTGTTCTCTAGACCCTTCACCAGCTCCGTTGCTCTCCTTTGGACGCGCTCCAGCACCTCAATGTCTTTCTGGTAGTGAGGGGCCCAAACCTGAACACAGTATTCGAGGTGCGGCCTCACCAGTGCCGAGTACAGGGCGGCGATCACTTCCCTAGTCCTGCTGGCCACACTATTTCTGATACAGGCCAGGATGCTCTTGGCCTCCCTTATCTAGGGAGGAGTTTCAGAGAGAACAACGGAGACTTAAAGAGGAGTAAGTATTTGGCTCAATGAAGTTGCGTTGTTTTTCATTTTTGTATTTCGGTAACATATCGGACTGCAGTTACGCTAAAGTGCATCTGACATAAGCAAAAATGACACAGTGGTTTTTCCAATATACTTTTTTGTTGCGGATGGCAAACATCCCAAACTAAAACAAGACAAATGTAATTCTAAAACTTTCCCTAAAACTTGTCGGAATTCTCAACTGGTTTTGTTTAAATAGGCTGTTCACCTTCTGCATTTGCACGCAGTATGCATTTTCTCATATTGGCCATGCTTTGTTTCTCGGTGTCTTTTTGTAATAAGGTTCTAACTATAATTGTAATAAAGGTCAAACTTATTTTAACAGGGAAAAGAAAAAGTCCAAACTTGATGAGTTTACAAATGGTTTTGCTAAGAAACTGGTGGAATATAAGAAGATTCAAAAGGAGCGTAGGCATTCGTTTTCCAGGTAACTGCTTTACATGTCCGTAACGGAGAAGCAGATTGTCTCGAAGAATCAGGAGGAGTTCCACTCCACCTCTCTATCGCTAGGTGGATTGGGTGATTGGAGGGATTAGCAGCGATGGGAGTTTCACATGTAGGTTACTAGCTCAAATATGGCAGAGATGGCAGTTGACTGAGGCTAGAAACTGAATAGGTGTAGTTGCTGGGTTTTCTGTGTCTCCCTATTCTGATTGTAACCCTTACCTCAAAGCACTTTGGAGGAGGTATGTGAGAGAAACTGCCGCCTTTTCCTCTGTTGTTTCTCTGATGTGGATACACGGAGAGATTTCAACCTGGACTGCAAACTGGTGGCTTTCGCTAGGATGTTGTTGAGATTGTTGAATTTGTCTTAGGAATTAAAAGATCAGACTTGTTTGTAAGGAAATCTTCAATTGGTGAAGGACTTTCAGAGGAGGAATGATGCTAATGAACATACGCGGAATAATGTGAAACGGTTCTTTCAAAACTAATCAAAGAAAAACTGGTGAAGAAAAAACTCAGGGTACCTGATGTTTTCTATCCCCAAAAATCACTTGGTCAGGAGTCTGAATGGCTCTCTGTTAGTAATGCTGTCAGTATCTTTCCTAGAGTAATGGCATTGAGTCCTATTACTAGAGGCTGAGTTTAGAAGCTTTTAGACAGGACTTTTCTTGAAATGCGGTCACTGTCCTTGGTTAGAGCTGGAGGTATGTGCAAAATTTTGCCAGGACATCTGGCTAGAAGTGTTGACTAAATAGTCCTACTATACTCTCGTTCTAGGTCAAGGTCACGTGGTTATCACCGTCCAAGGTCACGGTCACCCCCACACAGAGGATACCATTCACGGTCAAGGTCTCCAGTATTCAGAGGCCAGTCTCCCACTAAACGGACTACACCTCAAGGGGAAGGAGAAAGGGAGTATTTTAAGAGACACGCACAAGTTCCACCATATGCTATGAAAGCTAACTACGGCAGATCTGTTGACTGTAGAGATCCATTTGAAAAGGACAGCTACAGAGCCTGGGAACGGCACTACAGAGAATGGAATAAACATACAAAACACCGGAAGAGAAGGAAAAGGGATGAGAATGAAGGATTTCCCAGTGCTGAGTTGTTAGAAGGTGCGAGGAAACCAAGAGAGCCAGGTACAGCAGAAGATGGTAAAAGGGCCTCTCTGTTCATGCTCCCAAGCAGAGATGATGCCACCCCTGTGAGGGATGAGCCTATGGAAGCAGATTCTGTTGCTTTCAAACCGGTGTCTGAAGAGGAGAAAACAGAGAAGGATAAGCCAAAAGCAAGAATGGACAAGGCGAAGCGGAAAGTAGAAGTGGCTGTTCCTCCTAAGAAAGACGATACAGTCGAACCAGCTAAAGCTTCCCAAGAGAAGGTGGACACCGATGGTGAAAAATCTCCTCGAAAGGAACCGCCTGTGAAAAAAGTGAAGGAGGAGTAGCTATTTTTCTCTTTTTTTTATGAGCATGTGTATAAACAGAAATCACATGCTCATAAATAAAGTTAACATTCTTTTAGCCTCGTGTGCTCCCCGGCATGTCTGTATGGCATTTCTGAGTAGCATCTTACCATAAGCTAACATAGATGTCTCAAAAAAAACCCCAACCAAGCAAAAAAGGAAAAATCCTGGAGCGGGAGGGAAGCCTTAGTGTTAGTTAGAACTAATTAAAGTAAATGGAAGACAAAGCAAAACCATTCCCTTCTTGTGTGCTCTGACTGTACCTGATTTGGGTTGTGGGTAGCCATAGGGAGGGTGGAAGCCTTGCACCTCTCTTTACAAGTCCTCTCCCTCTCTCTCTCTCTCTCTCTCTCACTGTAAAAGCACTGCAGCCTCAGGTGCTTCTCGTGTTGGAGACACAAGGAGCTTTATTCTTAAAGCTAACTCAGGTCTTGGTCTAAAGTGCGGGGGGTTTGTTTTGTTTACTACACATATTAATAATTACAGTGACAGTTCACAGTTCTTAGTATTTCATATAGGCCCAAGATGTTTCTGTTGACCCCACTGTGGGAAAAGAACGGAAGATTGGCGAAGAGGATTGTAAACACGCTCAAGTGACTTGCAGCTGGGGTGTAGAAAAACACACATACCATACTAATTGTTGTTTAGCCTTGTGTGTTAGAACATCTGTGTTTAGATAACATAGGCCTGTGATAGACTTAGAGGCACCCTAGCGAACATGCTTGAGATTCCTGCCCTGCTACAGGAAAGATCAAAGCGCAGTGGTAAACTACGCCTGCGTGAATCCCTGGTAAACAGGCGAAAACAGCAGGTTCGGCCATCCTCTAGCATGGACCGAGCTCCGCGGTGCCTGCGTCCCCACTTGTGTGCCTCTGCCTGGGTGCTGCTTTGGGGATCCCCCCGTTGGCGAGGTAACGAAAATCAATTTACTCTTTGCATTTCATCCATGGTTTTGTGGTTGTTCCTGCGTGCTGCCTGTGCCGGCTCACCCAGACAGTTTACCCTACTCTGCAGGCCTGCCGAGCACAGAAATAGTCTTATTTCCCCCCATCTACAACGCAAGAAGGAACCAAGCGTAGAGCGCAAGATGCCATGTAACAGAACACAAGTCTGACAGAGCAGATGAGAAACTGGCTGAGTTGTAACTCAAGTCTGAAACTGATGAAAAGAAAAACAACCCAACCCAATGAAGAGAGAAAGCCAGGATTTCAAAGACCTGACTCGCTGTCCTGATATTGCTCGTTTCTATCAGTTGTCAGTATTTGTGTAAAGCTTGTGGCTGGAGATTGGAATGTTCTTGCTTGCCCTGATTTTAAGGCTGCAGTGTAATAGTTAGTAGGCAATTAAAGCAAAACCAGCCAAGGTGCTCTCAGGAACAGCAGTAATGTGCATTCCATAGCGTCTTTATCCCATGCTGAACAAGGATGGGGTAAGACAGAACTGCTGTGCTGGGAACTAAGAGAGCGACAGCGGGCTGACAAGGCAGCAGATGGTCGAGCCAGGTGTACGGAACGGCTGCCTGGATGGGAAGCTCTGCTGCATGAGCCCGTGCTGACCCGGCCCTCTTCCAGCCTGGAGGGATGCCAAAGGCACAGTGGCACAGAGCTGCTGGCTCCCTCTGGGCTCCAGGCCCCACACAACAGGGCTTTCGCAGCAGGAAAAAAAGAAAAGGTCATTCTGCTACTCTTCTGCGCTCTCTGTTCTGTCTCAAACATATGTGCTACGGCTGTACAGGCTGACGTGCGTGTGGGAGAGCTGAGGGAGGATCAGTAGGAGGCAGTTAGCTCTGCCAGCCACAGGAGACGGGGCTCCTTCACCCATCAGCTAGCATTGAGGCTGGTGTATACGCTCATCAGGGCCATGGCTCAGTCACCCTCGCCCATGCAGGACCTGACAGGAGGGCTGGCTGGGCTACCCCTGTTTCATGGGGACAGCAGGCAAGGACTCCGAGATTTCAAACAAAAGCCACTTGTCAACATTCAGTCCAGAGAAAATCCAAAGGCTTGCTGTTGGGCAGCAGACCTTGGATGTGATTTCCTAGAGAAACCTGAAAACTACTGTTAAAGCTTATTTGCTGTTGTTATACAGCCATCTATAAGCGTAAAGTCAGTCCTTTTCTCCCGCTCACCTTTCTCTGTTGGCTGTGTGCTACTTTGCTCTTCCTTCTCCCAGCACTACAGCAGTTGCCACAGGATGTAACCACCTGCTAATCCCCGGCTCGTCCACTGTGCTCACTGAGGGCAGTAGGGATTTCCTCCTGGGAATACTTGGTGTGGCCAACAGCAACTGCCTGGGGAAGCAGCAGGCAAGAACATGAACCCACCATACATAACGAACCATAACTCCATTTCCTCTACATTTCTGGGCATCTGCTCCCTCTGCTCTCACAACGTTCCTTATTTTCAAGGGCCTGATCAAATAGTGGACACTTCAACATTATCGTAAGAAAACCAGGACAAACAGATTCGTCTGTGCATTGCTGTATCTCTCAGGAGGATCTGCATTTATCATCTCAGGATGCTGTATTTTTAGGTCATGATCTTTGCAACATTACGGCATGCGACCTCCAGGCATCTGAACGCTTCAAACTGAGCCAAAAAAACTCCCGAGCTAAGACCGAGAGGAATGCCACAAAGAAGCATCTGTTTTAAGCTGATGCTTTCTTTCTAGTCCTAGAGGCCGCAGACAAAAAAAAATTGTAGGCAATCCCTTTCCCAAATAAAAGCACACTATGCTTTCCTCTCCTTGCCTTCCCAAAACGAAAGCTTCAGTGAAGTGCTTAGCGTGTAAGTGAGCATTCCTCACAGCACAGGGCAGAAATAATGGCTATGCCCGTTGCTCCTTTTTGCATACAAGCGGAATCGTGACTCACTGCAGACTGCTGACTTCTGTGTGGTGGGACGTTTCGGCACGTTTGCCACTGGAAAGAAGGCAAAAAAAGGATCGGCCACAGCCCCAGCAAATGTCGGAGCAGGCCATCTGCACAGACTCAGTATAGCTGTATTGGTCAGCCAGTTTGTGACATTACGATTGCATATGCACACTCCCAGTTCAAAATGCTTGGGGTAGAATTTGCCAAAGTGTTATGGCTTGTTCAGTTCTGCTCCCACTGAAGAAAGTTCCCCATTAACTTCAGTGGGAGCAGAATCTGGACAATTTGGAAAGCTTTGGGGAAAAAAATGCCTCTCATTTAAGAAAGTTCAAATTTTCCCTTATTATACATGTGGACTTGAAACAGCTTTCACGTTACAGGGCTCTTCAGGTGTTTTTACACGAAAAGAACTGGCTGAAGTGAGGACTGGACGTGACAAGCACGATGGAAGGAGTCAGTGGGCACTGACCCACTGATTTTCCACTTAGGAGTAGGAAAACATCCTGACAATCCTGGCTGTTTGGGTTAGCTAGCAGACCAGGCCTCCTGTAGGCCTAGGTTAATGACATTTGACACAAAATCAGTCTGGCACCATTTACTTCAAAATAAAACATCTTAAGGCATACAGCCCTAGTTGGGGCGGGGGGTGGGGGGGAACCACCCCAAAACCAACAAACAAAACCATTTCTCCAGTTTTATCACCTAACATCCTGGGGAAGTTTTAGTGTGCAGCACCCCAACCTCTTTTCCAAAGTTTAAATGTAATTTGGTAGGCACTGACCTGTAGACTGGAAAAGTGAAGTACTTGTCTGAGAGCTGGGAATGCCTGGGAAGTTTAGGATCCTGCTCATGCTCATTCTGAAAAAGCAGGGAATGGTTTTCAATAAGAGTGTTTACGAAACCTACCCCTAGTGATTATTATTACCTGTTGTTCGGAAACATCCAGAGGCCCCCACCACTAGTAGGCGGCACCATCTGTGCTGGCCATCTCTTCTAATTACCTTACGGACAGAGACAACCCCAAGGAAGAGCAAAGCAGCAGAAACAACTGCACACAACACAGTAACGCAGAGCACAGCAGAGCAAAGTTAAGGTCTCCTACGTCCCAACACAGTCACACCCATAAGACTGTATTGACCCTTCATGGTTCACGCTCACCACATTGCAAGAATAAGATGTTACCTTTGTTTAATTCTGGTGGTGTAAAAAACCATGGTAATTCCAAAAACCCAGAACCATTCCAAACCAAGATAGAATCATAGAATCATAGAATCATTGAGGTTGGAAAAGACCTCTAAGATCATCGAGTCCAACCGTCATTTGCACAATATGCCATTTTCATTCCCTGCAATACTTGCAGGCGCCTAGTTTGCAGACACCTTTGCAGGTCAGTATTCTCTAAGCGTCTTTGGACTCGCCACAGTTCGCAGGCAAGCCAACAGCATGATGAGGCTGAACGGCCTGTCAGTACACCACACATTAAACTGAGGATTCAGCTTAATGAATGTCAAATAATGTTAAGCATCCTAACAAAATAAAACAAACTACAATCGACCCATTGCCATGGAATATTTACTCGTTAGCAATCTTTCTTTCCCAAAAGAAGAATGGTTTGTGGAAAAGTTTTTCAGCTACCTCTTGAGAGCTGAACCTCACTCTCCAGGGAGCTGGCAGGACTGACACAAGCTGACAGCTTGCCCAGCTGACTTGAGTGAATTCAACATGTGTTGAAATTAGGAGCAGATATCACTAGCTCCCTCTGGATTTAGTTCGGGGCTGCGGCTAGCTGTTCGCTACAGAAACAGCAGTGTCACTATGGGACATTCCTGCCCTGGGGCTGCTTGTCGCAACCCCACAGCTCAGCTGGTGGAAAAGTTCGTGTGACTGTTCACCACTTGCTTCACTGCAGTCAGCTGGCTTCATTTAAAGAGCCCTGATTGTCAGCCAGAGGCAAACGGTCCATGGCCGCCTCCCCGGGGCTGTGTCAAAACTACTTCTGTCAGGCTTGTAACCTGCCTGCAGTTCTGTCTCTGACCTTCCCTTGAGACATGGCCAAATACGTTCCAAAGCTTTTTAAACGATGCAAACAAGGCGAAAAAGTAAGAAGTAAGCTCCCGCATATGAACTTAGCCAAAAGCAGAATGCAGTTCTGGGCTACCCGACTTGAGGTAGCATTCTAGCGTGCCATTCCCAAACAACGCAGGGCCTGCAAAATTTTTAGACATACAGACACCTGAAGAGGTAAATACTGTAGCGAGAAATCCAAGGAGCTGCTATTACAACTTCACCTGCCAGATCACAGTAGATGAGGAGATCTTGTTCCCAAAGGATGTTGCTTCCTTAACCACCATATCATCATACTGTAAAGCAATTCATTCATGCTTGTTGAAGAAGTTCTGTCAAATATATAGCATAAAACAATGAAAGGCATTTGAAGTCAGAACTCACTTGGTATTAGCACAAGCGTCCTGGTTTCGGTGGGATCGAGTTAATTTTCTTCCTAGTAGCTGGTATAGTGCTGTGTTTTGGATTTAGGATGAGAATAATGTTGATAACTGACGTTTTAGTTGTTGCTAGGTAGTGCTTACACTAGTCAAGGACTTTTCAGCTTCTCACACCCTGCCAGTGACAAGCTGGAGGGGTGCACAGCCAGGACAGCTGACCCAAAATGGCCAAAGGGCTATTCCATACCATATGATGTCATGCTCAGTACATAAACTGGGGGAAGTTAGCTGGGCATCCATCAGCAGGTGGTGAGCAACTGCATTGTGCATCACTTCTTTTGTATATTCTTTTATCATTATTATTATTATTCTTTTTCCTTCCTTTTCTGTCCTACTAAATTGCCTTTATCTCAGCCCACGAATTTTAATTCCCCCCCCGCCCCGATTCTCTCCCCCATCCCGCTGCGGGGGTGGACAGTGAGCGAAAGGCTGTGCGGTGTTTAGCTGCCTGCCGGGTTAAGCCGCAACAATTGTATTGTCTGGTATGTATTGTATTGTATTTTGTGTTGTATTGTATTTTGTGTTGTATGTGTTGTTTTGTATTGTATGGTTTGGTATTTATTGTCTCTTGTGTTTTGTGTTCTATTGCGTCTTGCATCATATTTTATTATGCACTGTGTGTATTGTCTGTATTGTCTGTATCGTATGTAGTGCATTGTATTTTGTATTGTATGGTGTGTATTATATTTCCTATTGCATTGTTTTTATTGAACTGTTTCTATTGTGTTTTAGGTATTGTATGTATTGTGTTGTATAGCATTGTATGTATTGTAATGCATGTTGTGTTGTATGTCTGGTGCTGTATAGTATTGTATGTATTGTACGTGTTTTGTATTGTAATGTATTTTGTATTGCATTTTATGTATTGTATTGTGTGGTATGTATTGTATTCTGTATCGTATGTATTGTATTGTAATTTCTCTTCCATTGTCTTATATGTATCGTATGTGTTTTGTTCTATTGTATGGTATGGTATTTATTGTATTGTATGCATTCTATTGTATTTTCTTTTGTACGGTATTTTGTTTTTTACTGTATTGTATGTGGTGTATTGTACGTAGTGTATTGTACGGTATGTATTCTATGGTAGGTATTGTATTGTAGGTATTGTGGGTATGGTAGCTATGGTAGGGTATGGTACTGTGTTGTACTGTTTTATATTGTATATATTGCTTTGTAGGTACTGCGTTGTATGTATTTAATTGTACCGTAGTTTTTCTTGTACTATAGTTTCTTTTCCATTGTGCATTGTATTTTGTATTGTATTGTATCGTGTATGGTATGGTATGGTATGGTATGGTATGGTATTTATTTTATTGTATGTATCGTACTCTATGTATACTGTCATATTTTATTGTATGGTATCCTAGTGAATCATATTGTATTGTGTCATATCATATTTATTTTGTATTATAGGTATTGTATTGTATTTTCTATTGTATTGCAGGTCTTGTATTTTGCATTGTGTATTGTATTTTGTATTGTATTGTGTACTGCATGTATTGTATGGCATGGTATTTATCGTATTGTATGTATTGTATTGTAAGGTATGGTATTTATCGTATATGTATTGTATGTATCGTGTTGTATGCATCGTATGGCATTTTGGAATTTGAATAGTATTTTGTGTTGCATTGTATTTTGTGTTGTATGTACTGTACTGTATCTTCTATTGTATTGTATGCGGTGTATTTTGTATTGCATTGGTTGTGTAGCATTGTATGTACTGTATTTTTTATTCTACCTTATTGTATTTTATGTATTTCATTTTTTGCATGGCATTTATGGTATTGTATGTATTGTGTTGTCTTGTATTATATGTATAGTGTTGTCTTGTATGTATTCTAATGTATTTTGTATTGTAATGTATTTTGTATTTTAATGTATTTTGTATCGTAATGTATGTATTGTAATTTTTCTTGTATTTTGTCTTGCATTGTCTTGTATTTATGGTATGTGCTGTGTTTTATTTCATGGTATGGTATTGTATCGTATGCATTGCACTGTATGTATTGTACCGTAGTTTGTTTTGTATTGTGTATGGATTTGTATTCATTGTATGGATTGTATGGTATGACATTTATCGTATATATCATATTGTATGTATCGTATTGTATGTATTGTATTGTTTGCATTTTGTTTTTTGTATTGTTCTACATTCCGTATTTTGTATTGTATTTTGGTTTTCGTATTGTACTTTGTACTGTATTGTCTATATTCTATTTTATGTGTTTTATGTATCGTATGGTGTTTACTGTATTGTATGTATTGTGTTGTATGGTATTGTATGATTTGTAATGTATTTGGTATCGTAATGTATTTTGTATTGTATGTATTGTATCTTATGGTTTGTATGCATTGTACGTGTTGTAAAGTATTTTGTATTGTAATGTGTTTTGTATTAGAATGTATTTTGTATTGTATTTTAGGGTTTGTATTGTATGGTTTCGTATGTACTGTGCGGTATGTATTCTACTGTATATATATTGTATTTTGTCTTCTGTTTTCTTGTATGTAGTGTATGTGTTGTGCTTTATTGTATGGCATGGTATTTACTGCATTGTATGTATTGTGTCATATGTATTGAATTGTACAGGATGGTATTTATTACATTTTATCTATTGTATCGTATGTATCGTATGTGCGGTATTTTATGAATGATATGTAGGGTAAGGTCTGTTTTGTATGGTATTGTATGGATGGTATTGTATGTACTCTACTGTGTCGTATTGTATCGTATGTATAGATTTGTTTTAACGTCGGTAGTGCATGGTATGGTATTTATTTTATGTATTGTATTGTGTTGTGTGTTGTAATGTATTTCGTTGTATTCTACATGTTGTATTAGATGTGTTGTATTTTGTATTGTGTTGTATGGTATGTGTTCTATGGTATGTGTTGTACTATATTCTGTTTGTCTTCTATTTTGTACCGTATTGTACGTATTGTATGGTGTGTATTGTATTGTAGCTATGGTAGGGTATGGTATTGCATGGTACGGTACGGTACAGTATGGCATTGTATGGTATTGTACTTTGTATTGTACGTGTTGTATTATAGTTTGCATTGTATTGTACGTATCGCGGTGTATTTTCTATTGCGCTGTATGGTACGGTTCTTATCGTATTGCATGCATTGTATGTATTGTATTGTACGTAGTGTATTGTACGGTATGGTATTTATCGTATTGTATGTATTGTATGTTTTTATCGTATTGTATTTTCTTATCGTATTGTATTTATTGTGTTGTACTACAGTTTCTTTTCTGTTGTTCATTGTACTGTGTATTGTATGCATTTTATGCTATGGTATGGTATTTACTGTATGGTATGGTATTTATTGTATTTTATGTAGCATAGTGTATGTATCGTATCGTAGTATAAGTATCGTATTGTCTCTATTGTATTTTCTATTGTAATGTAGGTATTGCATTGTAGGTATTGTATTTTGTATTATATTGTACTATATGTATTGTACTGTATTTTATGCATTGTATTTCATGTATTGTATTTCTTGTATTGTAGGTATTGTACTGTAGGTATTGTATTATATTGTATGTGTTGTGTTGTATTATATTGTCTGCATTGTAATGTATTTGATATTGTAATGTATTTGGTGTTTTAATGTATTTTGTGTTGTATTGTACGTATTGTATCAAATGTATTTTATTATAAGTATTGTACTGTATTTCGTAATGTATTGCATGTATCATATTGTATTTTATTTTGTATTCTGTATTGTATTTTACATTGTGTGGTATGTATTGTATTATATTTTGTATTGTATTTGTTACTCTATAGTATGGTATGTATCATCTTGATTTTATTGTGTTGCAGGTTATGGTACTTGCAAAATTGTATGTATCGTATTGTATGTATCATACTGTATTGTTTGTACTGTACTGTATATATTATATTGTATGTTTTACTGTATTGTTTATACTGTACTGTATTTTGTATTGCATTTTGGATTTTGTATTGCATTTAGTATTGTATTTTATGTATCCTATTTTCTATTGCATTGTTTGCATTGCATTGTATGTACTGTAGTTTCTATTGTATTTGTGTTGTGTTTCATGTATGGTCTTTTATGTATTTATTTTATGTATTGTATAGTATTTATTGTATTGTATGTATTCTAATGGAGTGTGTATTGTATTGTATGTATTGTGTTTATAGTATTGTATGTGTTGTATTGTACATTTTGTAATGTATTTTGTATTGTAATGTATTTTGTATTTTATCTATTGTTTGGATGGTATGGTTTGTTTTGTATGGTTTCATGTATACATACATATGTATGGTGAGCTATGTATTATATTTTATGTATTGTATTTTGTCCTGCATTTTATTCTATGTATTGTATTTTATGTATGGCATGTATTGTATGGTATGTATTGTATGGTATGTATTGTATGGTATGTATTGTATTTTATGTATGGTACGTATTGTATTGTAGGTACGGTAGGTATGGAAGGCATGATAGGGGATGGTATTAAATGGTATTGTATTGTATGGTATTGTACTGTATGGTATTGTACTGTACGGTAGTGTAATGTATGCTATTTTATTGCATGCTATTGTATTGTACGGTATGTATTGTATGGTATGGTATTTATTTTATTGTATCTATTGTATTTTTTCCGTATGGTATTTCATGTACTGAATGTATTGTATTATACATATTGTATTGTACTGTATTGTTATCTATTGTTCTGTATGTATTGTATGGTGTGGCATGTATCGTATATATTCTATTGCATGTATTGTATGGTGTGGAATGTATTTTATGCATTGTATTCTATGTATTGTATTTTGTATTTTGTATTTTATTGTATGTATTTTACTGGTTTTTTATTGTACTCTCTTTTGTACTGTATTGTATGTCGTGTATGCTACTGTATGGGATTTATTGTATTCTATGCATTGTATTGTAGTTTATGTATTGTCTTGGTATGATTATATTGTGTGTACTGCATTCTACGTATTGTATTGCATGTACTATATACATTCTATGTATTGTATTTTGCATTGTATGTATGTAGTGTATTGCATGTAGCGTGTGGTATGTTATGGTATTTATTGTACTGTGTTTTGTAGAGTATATATTCATTGTACGTACTGTATGGTACAGCATGTATTGCGTTTTATGTATTGTATGGTAGGGTATTTATTTACGACCTCTCCGGGAAGCCTGTTCCAGCGTTTGACCACCCTCTCGGTAAAGAAATGTTTCCTGACGTCAAAAGGCCAGTTCTTCACCCAGCGCAGCGTGCACCCGCTCACCCCACAGCTGGACAGCTTGTCCAGAAGGATGCTGTGAGGGACAGTATCAAAAGCCTTACTACAATCCAGAAAAGCCCCATCCACCGCCTCCCCTTCACCCACGAGGCGCGTGACCTTATCGTAGAAGGATGTCAGGTTAGTGAGACAGGGCTTTCCCTTTGTGATCCCACGCCAACTGTGCCTGATGATGGCATCGCCCTGGAAATGCCTTTCAGTAGCACCCAGTAGGATCTTTGCCATCCTTTTTCCAGGTGCTGAGGTTAGACTACCAGGTCTGGAGTTTCCTGGGTCTTCCCAGGAACACAGCGTGGGAATGGTTGAGAGCTGTGTCAGGGGAGGTTCAGACTTGACATTCGGAAGCATTTCTTTACCGAGAGGGTGGTCACACACTCCAACAGGCTTCCCGGAGAGGTGGTCGATGCCCCATGCCTGTCAGTACCTTAAAAAGCGGCGTGGGAATGGTTCATACAGGTGTTGCATGTATTGTATTGTACTGCATTGCATTGTATGGTATGGCTCTGGACGTATTGCATGGTATGGTATTTATTTGTGCCCTCCTGGGCACACTGCCGGCTCATATTCAGCCGGCTGTCGACCAACACCCCCAGGTCCCTTTCCGCGGGGCAGCTTTCCAGCCACTCTTCCCCAAGCCTCTAGCGTTGCATGGGGTTGTTGTGACCCAAGGGCAGGACCCGGCACTGAGCCTTGTTGAACCTCATGCAATTGCGAGGAGAAAGTCATCCAGGAAAGGATGAGGAGAAGCAAAGGGAAATGGATGAGGAGAAGTTGTAGGAAAAGGTGAAGGAGGAGGAGGAGGAGGAGGAGGAGGAGGAGGAGGAGGAGGAGAATGAGGAACACGAGAAGGAAGATGAGGATAAGGAGGAGGAAAAAATAGGACAAGGATGAAAAGGAACAGGACAAGGAGGAGAATGAGGAAGAGGAGGAAGAAAAGGAGGTGGAGGAGGAACAGGAGGAGAAGAAATAGGAAAAGGAACAGGAGTAAGAAGAGGAAGAGTAAGAGGAGAAGGAGAAGGAAAAAAAGGAGGAGGGGGGACAGGAGGATGAGGGGGAAGAGAAAGAAGAAGAGGAGGAATAAGAGGAAGAAAATTAAGAGTAGGAGGAGAAGGAGAAGGAAGAACAGGAGGAAGAACAGGATGATGAGGAGGAGAACGAAAAGAGGAATATGAGGTAAGAGAAGATGAAGATGAAGAGGAGGAGGAGGAGGAACAGGGTGAAGAACAGGAGGAGGAGGAGAAGGAAGAGGAGGAAGTAGAAGAAAAGGAGAAGGTGGAAAAAACCCAGAAGGAACAGGAGGATGAGGATAAAGAACAGGAGGGTAAACAGAGTAACAGGAAGAGGAGGCAGAAAAACAGAAGGAAGTAGGAGCAGAATGAGTTGGAGGAGGAGGAGAAGGAGGGGTATAAGGAGAGGGACTATGAAGAACAAGAAGAACAGGAGGAGGATCGACATGCAGAGGATGAACATGCAGAGGTGTATGAGGAGGAGGAGGAGAAAGAGAAGGAGAACGAGGAAGAGGTGGAGGAAGAACTGGATGAAGACAAAAAGGAGGAGAAAGGAAAAGAACAGGAGGAGGAGGAAGACACGTAGGAAGAAGCGTAGGAAGAACATGAGAAAGAACAGGAAGAAGAGGAAGAACAAGAGCAGGAAGAGGAGGACTACGAGGAGGAACATGAAAAGGAAAAGAAGGAAGGACAAGAGGAGGGGGAAGAAGAACAGGAGGTAGAGGAGGAAGAAATGAAGGAAGAGAATGAACAGGAGGAGGAGAAACAGGAGGAGGAGAAACAGGAGGAGGAGAAACAGGAGGAGGAGAAACAGGAGGAGGAGAAACAGGAGGGGGAAGAAGAGCAGGAGGAAGAAGGCGGCGAAGAGAATCAGGGGAAGAAGGGGGAATAGGAGGAGGAGAAAGAACAGGAAGAGAAGGAAGAGTAGGAAAACCAGGAAGAACCAGGGAAGGGAGAGGAGGAAGAACATGAGGAAGAGAGGAAAAAAGAGGAGGTGGAGGAAGAGGAGGAAGAACAGGCTAAGGAGGAGGAGGCGAATAAAAGAAAACATGAGGAGGATGAAAAGAAGGAGGAGAAAGAAAGGAGCAGGAGGACGAGGAGAAATAATGACAACAGGAGGAGGAAGAGGAAGAAAAGGAGGCGGAAGAACAGGAGGCGGAGGAAGAACAGGAGGCGGAGGAAGAACAGGAGGCGGAGGAAGAACAGGAGGCGGAGGAAGAGGAAGAACAGGAAGAAGAGGAATGGGAGGAGGAAGAACAAGACGAAGAAGAATAGAAGAAGGAGGAGGAGGAAGAACAGGAGGAAGAGGAGGAAGATGATGATGAAGAACCGGAGGAGCAGGAAAACCGGAGGAAAAGGAGGAGGAAGAAGAGAGAAGAGGAAGCGGAGGAGGAGGAAACACCTCCAAATTCACTCTAGAGTGTCAGCACATCAAAATTCTTGGATGGAGCACCTGCTACATCCGTTTGTCCACGGGGATTCACTAAATCCAAGCCTACTGGTGAAGCCATTACTCACAGGAGTCGTTCCACATCACGGCCATCACTCATCTCGGGAACAGACGGGAAAGCTCTGGATGACAAAGGGTCTCAGGACGTGCTCCAGAAACAGAAGACCAGTGCAAGAAGACCCCCATCACCTAATCGCATAGAAATAATTCTAGATCAATGAAAAGATTATTGAAAACGAAACACACACAACAGCACCCGCCATCAAAACTCCTTCAGTGGTAGTTTTAACTGCTGCAGAGCTGCAGGCTGACGATTTTACCATCACTGTCACAGCACCCCAAAACAAAGAATAACTGGCAAACAGCAACTCCACCCAGAGCCCATAGCTATCGAGCTTTTAAAGGTAGAACAGCTCAGCCTACAGCTGTGGAGGTATAGACCAGCCTCGACTTATGTCCTGTGTGTACCTACTCGATGATCTGTCCAGAAAGTCAAATCATAATTACCTTTGAAAGGGGATGGAACTGGGCGGGGAAGGGAAGGGGGGAGAAAGAAAGAAAGAAAGAAAGAAATTGCTGGAAAAAAGGGAAATTCAGAAGGAAAGGAGTCGAGTTATCCCAAAGGCCAGCTCAGCCCAACTCACTTTTGCTGGGGAAAAGCTGTGCAGCTTGGAGGAAAAAACCCTGGCTGGTGCTGGGATTCACACAAATGTCTGAGTTCAGATCTGCAACTGCAGAAAAACCTTGACACGGCTCCTTTTCACTTTCCTCATACCTGCGTGCATGCTGTGACTTCCTCGTTTCCCTGAAGTCCTCCCAGACTAACAGGGAAGTGGCTTCTGTCCAGCCCATGTGCCATGAAGAGAAACAGTCTTGACCACTAAGGGGGTAGCAAACAACGGCAGCTGCAGAAGCAAAGGGGCAGCCGCACCTCGGCTTCAGAGATGCCCAAAGCTGCCCTGAGCCCCAGGGGCCCCCGGCGCCCCGGCATTTGCTTGGCCCTGAAGCTCTGTGGGGCCTGCCAGCACTGGGGAGCCCCAGGGACAGACATGAAGGACAGTGGTCAGTCCCCGTGGGGAGACTGACGGGGGCTCCATCCATCCTTCTGGCCACAGCAGGATGCCCTGGGCCACGCCAGCACAGGGCGGCTCTCCTCCTCATCGCCCGGGGGAAGGCGAGGCCTGAGGGAGGCCCTGGGTGCTGGGCTCAGCACGGGCGGTGGGACTGGGGGCAGAGCCCTGTCTCCTGCCAGGTGCCGGCCTGGCCGATGCGAGAGGCTCCCAGCACGCAGCTCCTCCTGCCCAGGGCTGTGGCTGGCAGCACAGACAGACCCGCATTTTCAGAAAGACTTGCCAATCCACAGCAATCCAGGGAAGCTCCCCTCCTGGCAGCTCCCCTCCTGGCAGCTCCCCTCCCGGCAGCTCCCCTCCCCTCCCCTCCCTCCCTCCCTGAGCAGGCCCAGACCCCATGAGAGTACTTAGGGACGGCTGAGCTGTGCACACACCTTGCGCTGATGAGAGAACAGCTCCCGCTGCAATGGCCCTTCCTGAAGGCCGTCTCTCCGCAGGCCCAGTGTCCCGGCTGGCTGAGGAGAGAGCTGCGGCGTGGCGGGGCAGCGGGCGCAGGGCAGCTCTGGCAGGAGAGGCCCGGGCTGCCTGTGCCCGCCCAGCAACGGCCACGCCATTGGCCACGGCTGAGCCAATCAGCAGAGCTGGAGGCAGCCTGTCAGTCACAGCCGGCCTGGGGCGGGGCCGGAGGGGGCAGAGGCCGAGGGGCCTGAGGAGAAATGGGTGAGAGATGGGCTGGGGGCAGCCGGGGTGAGGGGGGGGCCAGGGCCAGGGCCAGGGCCAGGGCCAGGGCCAGGGTCAGGGTAGGGCAGGGCTGAGGGGTGCTGCAGGAGCAGGCATCTCCCAGTGCAGATGGGCCTGGGGGCAGGGACCTGGAGACCTCATCACCCACGGGCCCTGCCATGGCCCAGTTCAGCAGCCCTGGGCCCGAGTGGTCAGCCCCAGGGCCAAGCCCACAGCCAGGGTCAGAGCGGTTCCTGCTGGTGCCTCGAGGGTCGCCAGCCCCAGGCCTGGCAGCTGGAGGTCGGTGTTTCATGTCCACAGGCCAGGGGAAGGTAGAGTGGCCTCCTGTCTGACAGGCGGCTCCACGCTTTGGAGCAGGCGTGCTCTGGTGGGGACAGAGCAGGTGCCTTTGCTGTCCCCAGGCCTTCATGTGGGTCGTGTGCTCATGGACAACCCCATCTCTGTTGACAGCCTTTCCTAAATGGGGATTTCCAGACATGGAAGTTGTTTCTGCCTCCTGGTGGGAGCACGCTCCGGGGCTTTGTTGTCAGAGAAGCAAGTGGGGAGTGCCCCTGGTTGGATGCAGCTCCCTTGGCAGATGCTTGTGCCCCCCTCTCAGCCCCAAGGTCTGATACGAGCCTTTCCGCCCGCCCAAGCTGTGCTGCTGGCTTTTGGGAAATGGGGGTACAGAGGGCGGATGGTTTTACCACAGCCGGAAAGTTCCAGTCAACCTGTGAGGGAGTTTTTTTTCTTCCTGGTTCTTGAAGTAACTTTAAAAAAAAAAAAAAAAAAAAAGTATTTTTGCCAAGGAAACTTCACCAAGGGAAGTACAGTGTTTAGGCCTGATTGCTCCTTGTGTGGATTGTATCTGTCCTCAGCCAGGCACACAGCAGCTTTCAGGCGAGGAGTGGGACTATTCCAAGGTGAAGTGAGCAGTCGGGATCCCAAGCCTGTTTTGTTGAAGGCAATCAGGTGAAAATGTGCAGTTAGAGCTGTCTGCGTTGCTTACCCTTTTGATTGCAGTCCTCTCCTCCAGTTCTCTGTAACGCTCACTTCTGCTAGTCGGCTCCATCAGGTTTAAATCTCTGTAAACTGATGGTACGCTTTGCAACTGTTTCTACTTGATTCTTCACAGGTTTGAAAATTCCCTCTTCAGGTCTCTCTGCTTCCTTCTCCCCCATGTCCCGCAGAACCGTATTTGACAGCAGGGGCTGCAGAGCCTGTGTTTCCTCCCCGTGGTGAGGAAAATAGGGACATGAAAAAGAAAGCGATGGTGATTCTGAAAAGACCCCTTTCTTTGTGCTCATTTTCCCATTTCGTTGCCTGTTGTGGGTTCTGAAGTGATGGGAGTTCCTCTGAGTCTTAGCAATCCCTGTTTGCATCCCTGTGCTCAGGAGGGGCATCAGCAACTCTGTGTGGGCATTGCTTATGTCAGACAAGTAACCGTAGCCCTTTCTGAAAAATAGCTCCTGGGCGAGTTAGTTCCTAGGCCATAAGAGAAGGGTTTCTGTTTGCACCTGCAGGAACTCGGGAGCAAACCCTGCCGACGGAAACCCTCAGGAGAAAGGGAAGACTGGAGAGAGAAGAACAGATCAGTCGAGTTACGCTGCTTTACCCCAGACGGTGTCAGCCCTCCTGGCACGGTGACTCTGGGTAAGGGTGCTCCCAGGGTGTTTTCTAACCTTTTCCAGTGCTCACCACCGGAGAGCTGTCGGCCCTGGGGGAAGGGTGGCGCCCCCCTTCTTTGTGCACCCCAGGATCTTGTCAGGCTGCATAACCTCCTGCGCAAACAGAAGTGGCCGATAGTCGACTTCTTCAAGGAGGCTGGTGTGGGCACGAGGAAGATCCCAGGAGCAGACTTCATTCAAGTCATCAAAGGGGTACGTAGGGAGCAGAACGGGAGTGAACTGCTGCCCCTGCCATATGTCCTTGCGTGCAGACCCCGGGTGGTTTCAGTGGAGGAAATGGTGGCGGTTCAGCAAGGGGCACTTTCTCTTGTCTTACCCTTGGAGGACGACTCCCACAGTCTGGAAAGCTGGAGGGGAAAGGGAGGGCAAGGATGTGAGGAGTGGGATGTCATCTAGAGCGGGTTGCGGGAGTGAGGGTACCCATTGCCTCATGGTCTCCAAAGAGAGTCGCTGCTCAGTACTGTGGCTGCCCGGACCCTGCTGCAGATGCTGAAGTGGCATCACGTTTCCCAGTGTCGATACCCGACCTTTCCTCCACCAGTCTCGTATCTATATTCCCACTGCGCTCTTTTCAGCACATATCTGTGCAGCACTGCTTCCCCCTGAGCCTCACTTCCCACAGGGTACAGCGGTACGGAGCTGTGAGGAGCACGCTCAGGTCTAGGAGGGTTTGGCAGTGCAGGTGTTAACTGATGCTCTAGTCCCAGCCAAAATAAGCCGTCTCAAAACCCAGGGGGCTGGGAAGTTTGGCATGTTAACAGGCAAGAGGTCTGCAGAAGGCAGCGAAATCCCAGTAAAGCCCAGTAAAGTTGTTAATGCTTAAAGCTCACCAGGTTTTTTTGTGCTGTGCTTCCCTGCAGAACAACAGCAAATCTCATCCCGCCTACCTGTGGGGCAAGCCTTGGTGTTTTTGTGATCACACTGCCATTTTCTGTATTGGTTGCCAGACCAACGTTCCCATGAGAGACAAGGGTCAGGGGGACGTGGTCATCTTGTTGATTTCCCCGAAACGGGGGAATTTGAGAAGCAGTGGAGATCTGAGTGAAGGTCAAACCCGGTGTCTGGAGATGAGGAAAGGCCACTGCAGAGAGACCAGAGCAGGTGAGAGGAGCACAGTGTGTTGGGAGAGCATCTCTGCGTCCTCATTGACGGGAGATGCCAGAGTGGATCCAGCATATGGTTCCCTGAGACCATATAGCGGCCTATAGCAGAGTGGCCAGGAGGAGATGTCTGGGGAAGAGCTTGAGAAGCCAGGGGATGTGCGATACTGCAGTCAGCCCAATGGCAGGAGAGAGGTTATTCAGGCCTTGGGGTTGGGCTCAAAATCTGAAGCCAGAGGTGTAACGCCCTGTACGGGATTGTGGTAGTTAGCATTGATCATCCAGCTGATCCAAACCAGACCCTTTCTCCAGCTGTTGGCGGCAGCTGGAAAGCAGAGGTTCAGAAGACCTTGCTTTCTAAAACCTGACCCAGACCAGAAGGCTTGTCGTGGTACCTGTGTTGTCTCTCACTGCAGTTGTCACATCTTTGAGAGCAGAGGCATTTGGCTGCCAGTTTGTAGTACTGACTGTTTTGCAGATTAAAAGTAGTTTGTGAGCATGGAAGAGAATGGGGCATGGACATGGGCTGTACCCGCATCTCCTTTGCCGGGCAGCACCCCCGGACCAGGCAACGAGAGCTACCCCGAGTTAGCATTGGAGCGCCTTATTTATGGGATTGCGCTTTCTCTGGTCAGTCCTATGACTGACAGGTTGACGCAGACACGTCCTTTACATACAAAGCTGGATGTGTCTCAAAAGGGCTGGTGATCCGCACGTAGTTATACATGGTTGGTCACAGGTTTCTGTGTGTGAGTGGGTCCATGCGGCTGTGTGAGCAGTGCAAGCACGCTATGTAAGCGCTTCCCACTGTCCCATGCCATACTCGAGGTCAGGAGCATCTCGCCACACTCCGCCCCTTATGGCATGGGTAATGGCGTGATGCAGTGGTTGGGGTAACAGCCCTGCAGAGTGAGGGTGCGAGCCTCTCTTGCCTCTACATGTGTGAAATGGCTGGGCGTGAACGGAGAGATGGTGGAGGAGGAGGAGGACTTTCCCACGCGGGGGGCAAATGCGAGATTAATCGCTATCGGTGTGTTCGATCATTTGGGTCTATGACATATGGCAAAGCAAAGCTTAATCACAATCCAAACAAAAGTTATTAATGGTGAATTAGGGAACAAATGGGTAATTGTTAGCATAAACTATTGTAGCTAGCAACTCCGATAGCATAGATGCTGTTGCAAGCATAACAGCATGTTTGGCAAAGACACTGTAACCGTATTGTTAGCAGAAGTTACAGAAGTTGGGTAGATAACAGAAACTTAAATGTATACACTCAGCGACCATCTGGTTGAAACCAGCCTTGCGGTCTGAAGCTCAGCCAGCTCAGCATTCTGGGCCAAAGGTGAAGGTACACGGTGAAGAAGACTGTGAATCTTCCTCCAAAAGACCCCAATAGACGACCACCAGACGGCAGTACGCGTGCGCCAGGAGGAGGGAGCCTATGATAATAGGTTCCTGGAAATAATTAAAATATCCCTGCCTTTTCTTAGAACTAGTTGTACTAACCCAGCCTATGGTAATGAATATGTACACCGCAGAACCATATAAGGGACAGTTAATGCAACATACAGTGTGCAAGCTAGGAGGAGCTATCCCCCTTGCACCCGGCGCCGTAATAAACATACCTGCTTTGTAACTCTTTTGAGTTGTGAAGTTTGATTCCACACGTCAAATGGGATAAAGTCTATTACAATAATCAGAGTTCTCATTAATATTTTTTGCAAATTTAAGGATGGTATCCAACTAAAGAGGTCAGAAAGTGAAAATCCACCAGGAGATACTGTGATTTGGTGTAACATTTGTAAATGTTTGGAAATGGCATGGACATTCTGCCAACAGTCTGGTAAGGATTCTGTTTTCCGCTGGAATGGTTCTCCAGATGGATTTAACAGACGATTACCTTTCTGCTTGCTGTGGCGATCTGCAGAAGGGCCCTGTTGTTCCTTTGGATTTACCAGTGCAAGGGCTTTGGAGGAGAACTGGCTAAACCACCTTTCCCTCTCTATGGAGATCACTAGCATTTGTGTAGAAAAGTAGAAGTTCAGTCGAGAAAGCTTATAGCGTAGTGCTGTGCTCAGACCATGGACATCCTGTTCATTTGGACTCATTATTTTCTCAACTAAGACTTTCCGAGTCTTACAGACTTGAGCCCCTTGGGGTCATGACGTTGTAGTTCGCGTGCTCAAGTGGAAATGTTTGGTTTGCCGTCACAAATCATCCAAGTCCAGGCTCCCCCCAGGCCCTTCCCTTTGCAGCCCAGGTCAGGCCAGAGTTGGGACGTGCCCCATCTTCCCAGAGGAGCAGAAACAAGAACCAGAGAAAGTCCTTGCTGCCTCCTTTCCTACTCACCTGCACTGCACAGTCTTCCCCAACCTTGGAAAAAAGGCTCCTCCTCCAGTTAGGGTAGGACTTTGCTAGCGGCTTGGTACAGCTGGAGCAAAGGACAGCACGGGCCATTTGCAGATGCAGACCCAGGTCGGTCCAGGACAAAGGAGTTCCTAACAGATAGGCGGGCAAGGCCAAAGGAAACATCCCGCCTGTGATTAGCCAAGGCTTGGTGGAGGGGAGGGAGACTGTAAAAGGAGAGGAGGGATGCTTTAGTCCTGGAGAGGTGGTTGTTGCAGGAGGGCAGGAGAAACAAATAAGCAAAGCCTTTCAACAGGGAAAACCAGAGCACAAGTGCAAGGTTTGTGTGGCAGGAAGGGGAGGTTTGGTCTGAAAAGAAAAAGACCTTCTTGGTTTAGGTTTGGTGGGGTTTTTTTCCTCCTTTTCCCCAAAAGGCACATTATTTTTACAGCATGGGATGGCATGCATGTGAAACTCTGCCAGAGTGGCAAACAATTTTCATCTTAATGCTGTTCAGGCATTTTCATTTTGACTCCTGGCCTGTTCTCCTTAATCACAAACTGCTTGTAGCTGCTGCTCATGTTTCTCCTGAGATATTTCACAACCTTCTCTACAAGAGAAGCACCACTTCCTGCTGATTCAGGACTTCTCCTTTAAGCTCTCTTGCCACTACCTCTTTTAGGCCAATTCTCCCTTCTCCTGAGTATTTCACCCAAATACTCAGTCCCAGGGACAGCAGGTAAAACGGGGATCAGAGGGGTGTGCGGCACGTTGAGGACACCCGTGGTAAAATCAGCTACAACCCCCTTTCCCTTTACCCCACCCCTCCCTGCCCCCTTTTTCCTTATAAAGCTCTGCTTTGCCATGGCTGGGAGAGGGCCGCTTTTCTCACCAGTAAAAGCACCTGACTGTGCAGCATTTGCTGGTGATCCTCCCATCTGAGCTGCTGGGAAAGCAAAAAATCACACAAGAGTTCTTTACACGTGCTTCAAGTTAGCTTACCAGCTGCTTATAGGGCTAAAATACTTCATAATGAGAGAATAGCGGTGATATTACAATTAATTAGCAAGTGCCTACATTGGTTTTGGGTTTTTTTTCCTTTCTCCATGGTTATGACTGGAACCAGGCTGGCAGGAGGTCCAGTTTCTTTTTAAGATTACTTAGCGATGCAGTTGCACAACCGTTTGTTCTTAGAGATTGACTCTTGGGCACTACAAGGCACTGTATAGCTCGCATTTATTACTCGTGGAGGAAAAAGTCCCCCAGGAAGGGAATTTCATGAGCTGGGCAGCTCAGTCTCCCCCAGTTACAAAGGAGCTTTGAAATGCAGCTGCGTGCAGGTGTCCTTTCATATGCTGTTCTTCCTAGGTTACCTGAACCACAATCCCACCAAAGCCAAAGCCCCCGCTTACGCATGTAAAGGGGCAAAACCTCCCGCAGAAGGCAGCTGCTCTCCAGGTCCTCGTTATTGTGTGGAGCCCTCCATGACCAGGAATGGGAAGTATGTGGCTCCAGCCTATGCCATCTGTGGACTTGCCAAGATAAACACTGAGATCACGCCTGGACCAAGTGAGTAACATTTCTCCAGCTGTTTGTTTGGACAAGACAAGCACACTTTCATGTTTCCCTGTGAAAGTGGGGTACAAAAGACTCAGCTCACCCCTTGAATGAGCTGTAGATGTTTTCAGACAGCTGGCTCTTCTGCAGCTGTTAGGGAGAACACCTCCTGGTGAAGTTGCCTCCTTGGCTTGAGTAAAAGGCCAGAACTTCACTGCTTTTGTGCTGTTGTCCTCTGCCCTAGGTGATTACTTCCCTGAGAAGTCCAACAGTCACATCTATAAATGCCTGCCTGTGCAGTCCACGTCCTTCTGGCACAGGGCCGTCAAAACCGACCTCCCTCCAGGTAAGTGACCTCTGGGAGATGCATACCCTTGCAGCCCGAGTGTCCTCTAGTGACCATCTGCTGGTCACCTCTTTCACCAGGGCTAGTTCAAAGCCCACACAGCAGGACGCAACTGTTTCCTGACAGGTTTCCTTTATGTCCCATGGGAGCTCAATGGTGATAACGCCATTTCTAGCTTTGCTTGGGAGACAGGGGGACCAAAGCCCTTGTGTCACCGCTTGGCCACATGCACCCCCTCCTCACGGCTCAAGGTTAACAAACAAAAACTCTGGGGGGTACGTTGTTTTATGAAACGTGTATCAGACATCCAGTATCAGGGGAGTTGTGTCCAGTGAATGGCGGACTCCAAACATGGCTGCAGGTGCCTGGGGCTTGATCAGCATCGCCTGGACAGGGACAAGGGAAAAAGGACCTCTTGTGCCACTGGCAGTCGTACTGGCTGACCCTGGCTTGTTCTGTCCTCTTGCAGGATGGTATGTGTTTGTCTAATGACAGGAGCCACAAGGGATTTCCATTTCCATTAGGTACATTCTTGTCAGAGTTACGTGATGTTCATTCCCCTATAATTCACCGCTTTCCTCTATAATACTCACGTCTACTACTTGACTCCATCAGGTTTAAACCTCTGTAAGTTGAAGCTGCTCTTTGCAGCTGTGCATTTGTACTTGATTCTTCACAAACTTGAAAATTCAGATTGTACAGAGCTCAGCCTGTAGCCTGATGTGCTCAGGTTTCCTCCTGCTTTACAGCCAGTACCACTATCGACTTGATAGCTGGGAGTGATCTGTTACTTGCAGGAGGTCTTGTACATGCTCTGGTGAGCCTCTCTTTTCATCCCCCAAAGGACAAACTTGGTCACTATGCCTGCAGCCGAGCCATTTATGCCTTCTAATGTTTTGTGAACATCTTTTTTTCCCAGTCCAATCGTTCCTATTAACCCAGGATTTCCTAGCACAGCTCCTGTTTGGGTGCCCACATAATGCTCTAGGAGCTGGGTTACAAATTTATCCCTGTGGGCACATTATCAAGGGATCAGTCCCCCATTGCATAAGGATTACAGGCACGCCATCTTGGGAATGCTCATGGCTTGACCAGATCCTGCCAACTGTGAAGCTGTTAAGGGATGTCGGGAGCAGACGCCTCCTCCAGCAGCCCCATCCCGGGACCCCCCTGCCCGGCCACTGGAGCCCAGCCCACTGCCCAGGGACTCCTCCTGCGTGTGCAGGATCTGGCGTGTTGTTGGCACATCTGAGTGTTACAGCTCAGGGTTATCTCTGTCTCTGTGATGGGAAGACCATTAGGTGCAGAGACTTTGTTCTCCTGCAGAAGCACCTTCTGCTTTGGGAGGAGGTGATCAGCGTGTGAGCGCAGAATGGAGAAGAAACTCCTCCTGCGCTCAGACCGACTCACCCTGGTGTGTGTTTTCAGACTGCTCGCACGATGCCTGCTTTCAGTTCTTAGTTCAGACCCGGCCTGGGGCTCCCAACTGCCCCTTTTGGTGACCAGGACTCCCCGTAGGAGAGCAAGAGGACATCTGGAGTCACTGGAGGGATCCAGGGACAGGCTGACCTGAAAAAACCATGGTCGGGCAAGGCATCATCAAAAAAAACCCCACGGTCAAACGTGCCAAAGGCACATCACTAGTAAGGGAGACTGAGAGGTGGCTCATCATTTGGAGATCTGGTGAGGAGAATATTAACTGACGATCTTGGTAAGAGCAGCTTTAATACAAGGCATGGGCAGTCTGGAGGGAGGAACTAGATGGCTTGGTTCACGTGTGTGCATATCGGGGAGCTGGGCAGGAGAGACTTGTAGGAAGCAAACCTAAATATCATGTTGAATGGGAAATAGGAGTACGGGGCAATTCATTCAGGAGCAAAGTGAAATCTCTGGAATTTTGAAGGCACAAAAAGCTAAAATATACTGGTATAATGAAAAGTATTCCAGAAAGAAGAGAGAAAAGTGTGTCAGTGTTGGTGTGAAGGAGATCGGTGCCACTGATCACTGATTGCTGATAGAAATGGGAAGCGGGTCCATGCCCTATAGCTCCCCGTGACTCCTCACAGGCATCTGCTAAAATGTTTTGTTCTGCTCTGGAGGGAGCTGAAGTCCTGGGTAGCAGCCCCAGACTCCACCAGGGGAGATACCCAAAGAATTTGGTGTATGTTGGAGGCAGGTCTGTGCCCAACAGCACTCTGGAACTCCTCCCAAGAAGTTCCCGGACTCTTTTGGTTTCCTCTGGAGACGAGCGAATTCCCAGGCAGCAGCCCCAGAATCTTCTAAGGTAGCTACCCGAAGAGCATTGTCTATATTGGCAGCAGGTCCATTCCTGTTTTGGCTTCAGGACTTCTCCTTTACAGACAGCGAAAGTCCCAGGTAGTATCACCACAGTTTTCCTAGTTAGTTGAAGAGTTTTCTTTGTCTTGGAGGCAGGTCCGTACCCAGTACCATGCCTTCAACATGGACAAAGAAAAGGAATAGACCTGTATGCCTCCAACATATGCCTCACTTCAAAGCAACGGCTAAATGTAAACAGGTTAAAAAAACTGTCCCCTGGTAGCGATGTGTGTGCGTCAAAGTCCACCTGACCCTCCACGCTTACTCAGCATGTCACAACTTCATGTGGGTAAGGGTGGATGGAGTCAGTGTAAGCAGGTGTTGTAACTGGCCAGGCAGTTGACCTAAAGAAATGAAAAATTACCTTTGAAGGGAGCAGCATGCCTTTAGATGTAGGGGTGTATTGCCTTTTCCTTCCTTGGTCTGAGCACAGAGAACTGAGAGGTGTTTCCCTCTTGGGGAGGGAAACCCATCCGACAGCCACCATCAGCCTCAGGGCTTGTGGTCCTTGATGGAGGCATAAGTGCTTGGGACAGTTTTACTTGTGTGGTGTTTCTCATTCTGCTCCCAGGTTTTCCCATTAACGTTTGCTCTTTGCTTTACTTGTCTTTATCATGTTTTGTAAATGTTCTCCATTCATAGCCCTGAGCCCTGAACTACGTGTTCCTTTCTCTGAAAACCCATCAATAGCTCTGGAGTTTACCTTGGGAGCGGAGAAAAGGGGGATCCTTTAGAGTAGAGAAGAGAATTTATTATGAGAAGCACTTCAATGATATTCATCTTGTGAGGATGAAAGTACCTGCTTTGACTTTTTTTGGTTGCTTCTGAAAACTGATGTGAAGAGCCATTGTTTGTCATTATGGGATACCACATCTGACTTGTAGAGCTTTCCCTGTGCGTAGGGTGGTGTTTTGTACATGGCATTGTGCAGTCCTCTTTTTGAACTGAACAAGTTACTCTTTCAGAATTTTTTTCGTAGTGTTTCACTTGACGTGCAACTTCCTGCTCTTTACGTGTCAGCTAATGGCTTCCAAAAAGACAGGAGATGGCTCAGCGAGGAGGTGGGGCGTTCCTGCATCTGTTTCTGGTGTCTGGTCTGTGATGCTGGGTCCACGTCCCCATCAGTTGCCGGTTTCAAGGCAAAAGGTTTATCCTCATTAAAATTACTTGTCTAATTTGAGGAACTGTCCACATAGACTTCAAAATTAAACTTTTCATAATCTGTTTGTGCACTGGTAGAGAAGCAGTGGGGTTTTTTTCCAGGGCTGTGCCTGTGAAAGAGCTTTTAGGAGCTTGTGTTCTGTCCCTCGACTCTCAGATGGGGCAATGAAGAGTTTGTGAAAACCATGCATGTTTTTTGATGTTCACCAAAGTAGTATGTTCTTATGTAGCTTCTAGCCAGAGGTTGAATATTTGCAGTCAGATTTTCCATCAGCCTTGGTACAGTAACCTTTTTTTTCCTGCATGATCTTGTGTGCAGGAGTTGTCTCTTACATTGAAGTGGTCATCTCTGTAGGTAATGCTGCACACGTTTGTACAGATGCTGGACAGACTAGAAGCTGTAATGCCAGTATGGAAGGGCAGCTTGACGCTGGGCTCATACTGTAGCTCTCACAGCCAAGGAGATTTGTGTTTGTTTGTTAGTGTTGTGTTAGAGGAATGTCCCAGCTTTGGTATCCAGTGTGAAACCACAGGGATCCTCCAATGTTTCAGGTCTGGTTAAATGATGGTCCATATCAAGGTGGCTGCCAGAGTCTGGGAGTTTCAGTCCACGCTTGCTAAATTGCCTGCAGGCAATTAGCGCCCTCGGGGGGAGTGATGCAGTTCAGGCCGTGTTGGATCAGGGTGTACAGCAGCTGCAGAACCTGGATGTTCAAGCCTTGGGTGTAAATGCTGAGTAAGAACAGAGGAGGGGAAAAAGGGTCTTCAGAGGCTGTAGTCATGATCAGTTTTCTTCCCAGGGGCTCTGGTGCTTTGTGGGCAGAAAACTCTCCCTGAAACTCCTCCTCCTGAAAGGTCTGTTATGCACTGTACCTCCTGCTTCCTTTTGGATCTTTCTTGCAAAAACAATTGTTTTTTGGTTTGGGGTGTTTTTTCCCCTCTCTAGGATGTGACATGCCTCTGTTTTGGAGAAAAACAGGTGAAAGAGAGAAGGTGGGACAGGACTAGGTAAGTGGGAGGAGTGGTAGAGTATTATGGGCAAAAGTGGGTTTGGATTTTGATCTGCTCAGAAATTTTCATACCAGCCTTGAAACTCGTTTATTAATGTGAGGATGATAGTGAATGAACGGGAGGCGGGGGAAGAGACGAAGAAATGGAGGGAGCGAGGAAGGGCTCAGAGGATTTGCAACACCTCGTGCTGTATTAATCCATTCAGGCAGAGGTCCTCCCCACTGCTCCCAGAGCATGAATGTGCTGCTCCTCGAGTGTCAGAAGGGGTGACTTGCCAGTGACACAGCTGTCACTCCTTGTCCCTGACTTTATAATTCCCTTGAAAGCCAGGGATACAGCCTTCCTCTTAAGAATATATGTTAGAGGTACGAGTGCCCAGGGGCAGCGATGTGAACAGTGGGCAGCGAGAACAGGCAATGTCTCAGTCCACGGACAGGGAACTTGTTATTGCTGTCTTTGATGGTGGGATGTCGTGGGCTTTAGCATCTTAGAGAAGGATGTTCTTGAGAGGACGAGAAACAGGGAACTGCTCGTCTGTCTTCCTAAGATGCGGCATTAGGGAGCTACCGTTGGGCTCCCAGTGTATGGGAAAATCTGCTTTCATACTAATTAGCTAGTATGTATTAAAATGAATTTGTCCTATCTGCATTTGCCGATGGAAAATCAAAGTGGGCTGGTCCCCACGTGGAGCTGCTCCAGGCAGTGTTGTGGTAGCCCGGTGACTTCATCACCAAAGCTTTTCCTCATTTAGCTTTTTGGTTCAGACTTCCCACCTTGTTTCCTGAAGTTTAAGACCCATCCCAGGTCTGTGTTGCCATAGCTGTGGTTTGACGAGTACGCGGTGTTCTTGCAAGTGGTTGCCGAAATCGTTGAAGCGATGTCAAGCTTCCTTGTTCAGGGCTGTTCTGGCTGGAGTAAAAGGGGAAAAAATGACGATTCCTGTCCTGGAGTTTTCCTGGGGGAAATTTTCAAAACCCCACATTTTAAGGTTGAAAATTTTCATGGTGGAAATTCATTTGCAGATAATTGCGTGCTTCTGAAATCAAAGGACTTTGTGTTATTTGCTACCTTCTCACACTTTCCCCTCCTGACCCCAGGCTGTGCTTTCCTCCCTGTTACCACCTGCGTGAGGGTCCCTGCAGCAATGTCCAAGGGAAACGGTGTGCGGGTTTGTGTGTTACAAGCCCTCCGGCCAGCCTGGCCCGCAGTGGTGGGTATGAGCCACAACTGTAATTTTCATAAGTCTATGTAAGTGATGGGGAAAAAAAAAATCCACTTTTTCATGAAACTTGATATGAAATTTTCCAAGCTGTTTCAGGAAGGGAAATAATTTGAGTTGGAGCTACTGTGTCAAGTATTTCTTACTGATGGAAATCTATTGATTTTCCCTCAAATGTAAAACTTTCCCACCAAAAGCTTAAGCTTTGCAGACACTAAAATCTGTCAGGGAGATCTTACCGGTTGGTAATCTGCTGCTGTGCGGTGCATATACACCCTCATAGCAGAAATTAACTTGTCTCAGTTACGATCCCAGGTGGAGCAGGTCTTTGCAGCCGAGCACCAGTGCTGTAAATCCAGCTCTACCTCCTGCCCGGTCTGTCTGGCCGTGGTCAGGTCTGGGGCAGGAGCCTCAGTTCACATTTGGGGGGTTTGGGCAGCTGGGTGCAGGCTTTCTGTCCTGGCTTTGGGTGAGACGTGACATGCAGGAGGTTTCAGCCGCCCTGTTTTAATGTCTTGGCGGCTGCGCCCCCGCGAGCCAGCCCCGGTCAAGAGCAAACATGTGCAGTCCGTGCATCTGGACTCTGCTCTCCTTGCCCGTCCTCTTGCAACATGGAGGAAAGTTACTTTCGTAAAGTGAGAACTGAAATTCTGTGTTGTCTTTAATCAATAAAAAGAGAATTCTGTAATTACAGGATTTTTGAATACTTCAGATCCTTGAGATAAAAACACGGATCACCACATTAGAGGATTTTTGCCTCCGTTCTGTGGATCATGCAACCTTAATATAGGTCTTTTATATTCTAATTTTTCCAAGTTATTTCCAAGTCTCATGTGGGACAAGCGATGCAATCCTCTAGCGGGTGGCTGGGTGCCATTCGCGTGCTCTGTGTGCTGTTGGGCTGCAGGTCCCTCGAGGCCCGGGGCTCCTGCCCTGCCTGCCCTGTTGTGGGACGTTGCACCCGAGGCAGGTCTGTGGTTGCTGGCCCTGCAGCGGTTCTGCAGCGGGGCTGTCCCCTGCCCTCAGCTGCAGCCCTGGTCCTATGGAGAGCTGGACCCTGTGAGCAGTGGGGATGGCCATCACGTGCATCCTGCAAGTCAACAGTGTGGCCAGGGGACCAGAAACATCCGCTCCCGCAGTTTGGGCACCACTGTGGTGGTGGGGATGCACCGGGTCAGGCTGGGGAGGGGAGTGTGTTACTGGGGACCTGCTTCCCAGGAGTGCATTGCCTGCTGCGCTGCTTTTCTTGTCATTCAGCCCTGCTGAGCAGGAAGACCTAGAAGCTGGGGAGTTGATTTTTGCATTTTTGCATTTCTGGTGGAGGGGGGGATGGGCGTAACTGTGTGATGGTTCAGTTTGTACTTCTGCCTCCTGTGGAAGGGAGTGAAGGCATCGCATAGGAAAAGCAGCAGCACTTCCTGGCTGCAGGGTACACACCACAGTGGGATCGTCTCTTTTCTCCAGAGCTTGCCAGTACATGGCATTAGACAGAGCTTTAGTGTGGGACAGCTGCGGAGAGAGGGAGGAGGAGGAACTTAATCCATCACTAGGATTGCTCTGACGTGCCCTGGCACTCGGGAGATATTGATGTTGGAGGAACTTGCACCAGACACCACATGCAGGATGCAGAAACTCAGCATTTCTGACCGCTTTTCAGACTGAAAGCATAGGAAGGAAAATCTGGGTGATCACTGCCTACCTCTGTTTTCTCTATTCCCCTTGTCCTCTTTTGTCTGAAGCATTTTTTGTCACTGATTTGTTTTTCCCCCTTTCTCCTTGCCTTCTCTCACAGGCTTTGAAGCGGCATCGTGGCAGATGAAGCAAGACTGGTGGCTTCTTTTTTCCTGCATGTGTTTTCTTCTGCTTGTGACCACCTTTATGTGCTGGCTGTTTCCCTGGCAGATGGTGTCATACACAGGGTGCCTACTTGCTCGGGGCAGACCTTACTCTAACGCTTTCCTGTGGAGGGAATTCAGCCCTTAGTGCCACATGCCTGTTGCACGCAGCTGTTCCTTGTGAAAGGCCATTCAGTTTCGTAGGATCCTCTAGTTTTGCTCCTCGGGTATGGGCTGCAGCGCACCCTTCTGTCTCTGCTCTCCTCGTGTCCATTTAGCGGGCAGTCTTACCTGAGCATGAATCAAAAGCTGGGGGCACTACAAAACTCTTTGGATTTGACGAGGATTTGGTGGTTTCCAAAGGAGCTATTGAATTGATATCCTCTCTGACTTGACATTTCAGCAGTGTCCTTACTAACTCCTGTTTGGTGCAGGTAGTGCCCAGGCTGAGGACCCATGAACTGCCAGCACTCAGTGCTGCTTGCTCCAGCGCTGGGTGTCTGGGATAACCAGCGTCAGGAGTGCAGGCAGGATGCCTGCTGTGACTTTTGGGATAGCACGTAGGCCATGAGTCATTGCTGACTTTTGCTTTGTTTCTCCCACCAGCTGGGACGATTTACCCAGTACGAGGGTAAAGAAGGAAAGGGAAAAGTCCGATGCAGGTCCAAGCACCTCCTCTGCCTGTACGGGCATCTCTGCCTTGGGACAGGCACATCAGGAAGCACTGGGCGGACACGTGCTGGCGCTCTGTGAGCAGACGCTGGTAAGCTAGCGCCGCATTCCCTCTCTCCATGCACTAGTATTTTCTAATTTCTGTGGCAATATCTCTGTAGCAAGTAGAGGAACGGAGATGATTTCTG
The DNA here is from genome assembly GCF_965638725.1 of Aptenodytes patagonicus. Lineage (NCBI taxonomy): Eukaryota > Metazoa > Chordata > Aves > Sphenisciformes > Spheniscidae > Aptenodytes > Aptenodytes patagonicus. The sequence goes on from NW_027472073.1 coordinate 176,261, forward strand.
AAGTCTTCCGCTGGCCTGCTTCACCTCTTCCACTTTGTCGTGGTTTAACCTCAGCCGGCAACTAAGCACCACGCAGCCGCTCGCTCACTCCCCCCCGGTGGGATGGGGGAGAGAATCAGAAGGGTAAAAGTGAGAAAACTCGTGGGTTGAGATAAAGGCAGTTTAATAGGTAAAGCAAAAGCCACACAAGCAAAGCAAAACAAGGAATTCATTCACTACTTCCCATCGGCAGGCAGGTGTTCAGCCATCTCCAGGAAAGCAGGGCTCCATCACGCGTAACGGTTACTTGGGAAGACAAACGCCATCACTCCAAATGTCCCCCCCTTCCTCCTTCTTCCCCCAGCTTTATATACTGAGCATGACGTCACATGGTATGGAATATCCCTTTGGCCAGTTTGGGTCAGCTGTCCTGGCTGTGCCCCCTCCCAGCTTCTTGTGCACCTCCAGCCTTCTCAGTCAGTAGAGCATGGGAAACTGAAAAGTCCTTGACTAGTGTAAGCATTACCTAGCAACAACTAAAACATGGGTGTGTTATCAACATTGTTCTCACCCTAAATCCAAAACACAGCACTGTACCAGCTACTAGGAAGGAAATTAACTCTATCCCTGCCGAAACCAGGACACACTTGCATGTACCTCTTCTTTGAGGAGACTCTGCTTTTATCATTTGGCCTGCTCTTTCTTAGATCAAAATGAGCTGTTCAATAGTGGTTTGTTTCGGTCACTTCTGGTCCTCCTGGCTAGATCCTTCACTCTGCGCTTGATTTGCTTGGGACAGTATTTAAAGAAAAAAGAGAAGAGTAAACTTGCCTCAAAAGGCTGAAACCAGGTTTTAGTTGGAGCCGCATCTCTGGTTTCTCTCCCAGTGGATTTTAGCTTTCTAGCGCAACCGAAATCCAATGAATATCCGATAAGCTTGATAGCAGTCATATTTGCCACCACACATTTGTAATGGATTGTCCTCTAAATGGTGTTTTCCTGCTGAGCCCTGCTCCAAGAGTAAGGGTGTTTAAAAACTGGTGTGCTTTTCTTCAACAGCTGGATACGAACCTAAGCAAGGAGAAGCAGCAGCCTCTGAGGGAGAAGGACACTGTGGTCAAGAGGGAGGTGGCATCCTGTTATCTTCACACATCCAGAAATACTCAGTGAGTATTTCTGATCCTCACTGCTGCCTCTGTGCTGGGGTCCTCGGGAGCAGGCGCTGCAGGCTCTGCAGTGGCCCCAGCACAAAAACTCCAGCCTGGCTTCTAAACAAAAATTTCAGAAGTTTTTGAGTTAAAACATCACCTAAAATGGAGTCCCTCTCAATAAGTCAGAAAAAATGTGGACAGTAACTGTCAGTAATCTTTTTGGCGGTAGTATATAACACAATTATTTATTTGGTTGCTTTTGAAGACTTGCAGGAAGCTTTCAGTGAAGTGGTTGATCATGCAGTAATTAAACCAATATTAGATTGTAATAAAGATTCACTTGTGATTTTTTTCATCATTTGGCCAACTTTCAAAGCTTGGTTTTCACAGGAACAGAGGGGGAACTATGGTGTTCTGTAGCTAGTGATGGCTACAGAGCTTTTCTTTAATTCTTTTAATTTATTCTTTTAATACAACTTTTTATGAGTTCCTGAAAAGTCTTTGTTATTCAGACTGAAGTTTTTCTGCAAAGAAAATAGATAATAAGTAGTTTTTATATATATATATATATATATATATTAAAAAAGATAAATGAAAAATCTTGGAGCAAGATTTCTAGTGACATTTTCAAGTACTTTCTGAGGTTGGGGACTAACCTATGTGGGCGTATCCTTCCAAAATTTCACTTAATGGTTTCTTTGACAGTCTCTCTGAGCAGTTTTCACTGAGATGTGACCTTTGAGAGCTAAGTATTTATACGCTACCGGACAAAATACCTGTACGAATACCCTCTCCTCTTACTTGACTGTTTTCAACTCACCCACTCCCTCTTTACCTCATCTCTCTTCCTCTATAAGCTCTGTTTGTGCAGGTTCCAGCTCAGCCCTTTCTTCCCTCTCCTGAGTCTGGCAGGCAGTCCCTGCCCTGGGTTTAATCTTGGTTCCTGCAAGTGCTTCCTCTCCTCTTGCTGTTGCTGCCACCCCATCCCTTGGGCTGTTTGCTTTTTAATGGCAGCTGATGACATTCACACATCCTCTCTCCTGCAGTTCTTGGGCTTGACTTGCTGTCTTGGGATCCCACCATTTTTTCTCCACAAGACTTCTGGAACGTACTAAGATTCCCAGTTTCAATGTGATGCTCTGTTCATGAAGAAAATGTGCCTTTTTTTTCTTCCCGCCCCTGTCTTTTTGTGGCGTAAGCGTGCTCAGCTTACCAACAGATAGTATTTACAGTTTGTCACATGGCTCCTCAGGACTGGTTACACCTGGGATCAGGCCAAGAACTGTAGCACCTGGAGAACCTGGTTCAGACCTGGGCTTTTCCACGGTCCGATGGCAACCCCTTTCCTCTCCACGTGACTGTTCTCCCTGTGTGTTCAGCGGGGTGGCCATCCTGGTCCCAGGGTGTAAGGAGAATGGATGACGACTACATCAACGACGCACACCAGGACACAGTGGTGAGGCTGGGGAAGACCGGTCCCTGGTGACCACAGGCATTTTTCATATGCAGGATTAGTACTGTGTCTGTATGTGATCTGGTTGTGTGAGGAGGGAACGAAATACCAGCTCAGTGTGGTATGGCCAGGGAGGGAGGAAAAAGGAAAGAGGATCAGGGCAGGTTGCTCACGTGGGGATGAGGCAGTGGTTTGTTGGGGGGCTTAAAGATCTCTTCCGAGATGGAGGTGGTGGGAGGAGGTGTTTGGGATTGAGCTGAGGGATTCTTGTGAGTAGGTGGGGCAATTGATGGCAGTGTGAATATTGGCTGTATTGGAATTCAGTCTGGTGGTTTCCTGCATAAACAACCTTTTCTACTGTCTTTTGAAGATCCATTAAGGTGGAATCTGGAAAGAAGAGTAATTATGCAGACTCAATAGTCTTACTCTTGTAGTTTTCAGTTCTCCTTAAACAGCAGGTGTGTGTTTTTTCACTTGTGCTGTGCAGTGATTAAACAAAAACCACCCGTGAAACTTCCTCCGAAATTAAAGGTGGGTGAGACACATCACATTTTCTGCCTCTTCCACTATCCTTTCTCTTGAACTTATTTGTATCAGTATCATAAATTCTTTGCTTTCACTAGAGCCAAAGCAATGTAAGCGTTTTTTTTTTTTTTTTCCCCAGGCCGGCCGTCTCCTATCAAGCAGAGATGTCCATGTAGACATGCTCGGCCACAGAGGCCTTGCTGCAAGAGGACGAAGAGGTGGGTGCCTGGTTAGTGATGGTTCTTATCCGCGCTTTGGAGGGTTTTCAGGTCGGTGGTAATTACAGAATAAATAGTATGATAATTACTGCAGTAGTCTGTGGGTATGAAGGACACAAAGATTTGGAAGGAGGAGAGGATACTTTTTAATAGCCGCTAGATTTTTTACAACACAGTGTTTGTGGGCCACTGACAAGATGATCATGGAGGGGGTGGCTGAGATTCTGTAACGGAAATTCTTTTGCTCTGGAGTTGAAGCCCAGATCGCCCTCTTAACAGTCAGACTACTGAATCTGGAAGCGTACGGTTCTCTTCTCAAACCTGAAGATAATTCAGTTAGAGGGAGAGCTGTTTGGAAGTTGTAGCAGTTTGGGGGCAGAGGCCGGTTGGGGGCTGGGGCCCTCAGGGGTGGGGGCTGTTTCTGCCCCGTGCCCTTGGCCTGGCGCTCACAGCTGGGAACGGGCTTTCCAAAGTCCTGCTGAAAAGTGCTACATAAGAAAAAGCTACAATGTGAAGATGGCTTCCAAGAGAACTTGACTGACCGTGACCTCTCCTATGCAAGTGGGTTTGCTGCTAGAAGAAACCAGACCAAACTGGCTGAAAGCAGCAAAGTTGCAACAAAATGGTGCAAACTCAGCTAATAAATATGCACTAAGCACACTTGCACAGAGGGTTTGCATGTACAAATACTCAAAAGTGAATGGTAACAGGTGATACCTTGGCCAAAGCTAATAGGTTTTGTAAATTGTAAAAATGAGTATATGAATAGTCTTGAGATTGCCTATAAGGAATCAAGAGTTGTAACACAGCGTCCTTCTCATGCTCCCAGCTGAGAGCACCCTTATTGCTAGCAATAAAAAGGGGTTTTAGCTAGTGCATACTTCTGCTGCCTTTTTTCCCAGTACCTGTGCGCAAACTAGAAGAAAAGAATGCAAGCAAATCCCTTTTGGTAACAAGAGAGGCGGGTGTGGGACCTGTGGCCGAGCTGAGGGGCAGGGAGCACCCCTGGACCAGCCTTGGGGCTTGCTGCCAACCTGCCTTGCTGCCAACCTGGGAGAGCTGCTTTCAGCTCAGTTCTCCCAGCAAGACATTGCCCAGGAGTTACTTTGAGTTTTGCTTTTCTCCTTCAGGAACCATGTTCCACACCAAGCACACCCAGAGCTGAGTCTGTGCCAGGAGAAGACTTCAAGCACAGCTGGGGCTGATGGTGACAATTCCCACTAGCTGTCCAGGTCAGAGAGGTGCAGGTAGGATTCCATGGCGGACGCACTGGCTGATTGTCACTTCTCTTGCAGGAACAGGGTTTAACAGCAGGAGGGAGCCCGGGCACAAGGGCCTATGGGGTCAAAAAATGCATCAAACAGCCAGGGCGCAAAGCAGAGGGAGAAGAGAAATAGGTGCAGGTCACATGGCTGGGACAGTACTTTCAGGGTAACATCTGTCACAGAAGCACAATAACAGTAAAAGGCACTGGGAAGTCATGGAGTGACTGAGAAAAGTGCCTGGCAGAGAGAAGAGCCCGGAGAGACAGGAGACAAGATAGAGATGGAGGTGAAAAAGATGGCCTGTTGAAACTGAGGATGCTCATACTGTGCAGGTCCTTGTGAAGACACTGGTGGCTGAGCAGCTGATGGGGAAGGAGCAGGAACCTGGCTTCTGCTGCAGGTACTTGTGGTGTCACCTGCTGCTGAGTAGCCGATAGGGCAGGAGTTTTCAAATTACGTGTGCAGATGCCAGTGATGTCACTTGTGACTGAGTAACAGATAGATAGGAGAAGACGCATGGCCTGCTTATGTGTCTGTGATGTCATTCGTGGCAGGAACTAGCCCATTGCTTTTTCAGGTGCTTGTGCTGTTACTGGTGGCTGAGGAGCTGATAGAGCAGGAGTTTTCTATGCGATTTGTGAAGTTGGTTTTTGATGTCATATGTGCCTGAGAAGATGATAGGGCAGGCATAGAGAACTGTTTCATGGTGCAGTTGCAGGTGCAATACGCAGATTTAAATAAAAAGAATAAATTCCCCTGGTAATTCTATACTAAAGTGTCCTTGCCTCTCTCCTAGGCCGGTGAAGAACTGACTTTTACACAGGTCACCAGAGCATGACTGCTGCCAAGAAAGATCCCTGCGCTTGGCTGCTCACCTGGACCCTGTTCCTGCTCACGTCCCCATTCCCAACGCCTCTCTTGCTGGATTCGATTTCTTGAGGGCACAGTAGTCCCAAGCGCTGGCATTTGGAGATGAAAGAGGATGCCGATGGAGAAGCGCCTTCGCTCATTTTGCAGTGAGTCTTATGGTAGGCTTGGGAGCTGGGTGTTTTATACTTTCTGTGAGGAGAAATGCCTACATGTTTCTGCCTCGCTTTTGCCTCAGAAACTAATTTCATATCTAGGATGCCTTGTGACAGGCTCAGAAATGGGCCAGAAGGCACATGAACTGCAGCTCTTGTGGGACACTGCAGAAGCATCTTCAAGGTGAAGTGTTGTCTTTTTTACTCAAACTCCACTGCCCAAGCTTACCAGGAAACCAGCTTCTTCACCAAAACAAGGAGTGAAAAGAGTGGAAACCCATCGTCTTAACAAGATGACCCTGTTGATGGGGACCGTCAGTGGCAATGTTTGTAATGCCTTGGTTTCCTTGTCTCTCTTGCACCAGATGTCACACTTGGGAGAAGACAACATGAATCACACACAGGGGACCTGAGCCTCTAACCGAGCAGCACTGAAGATGCTCTTTTCCTGGGCATTTTTTTTCCCTGAGATCTCTACATGCTAATTTAATACACTCAGCAAGTGTAGAAAGCTTCCACCCTTCTGCATCACAAGGGTGCTTTCATAAAGGGAGTCTCGAGTTAAAAAATTTCAAAAAACCCCCGAACCCCTCTGTTCTTTCTTGCGTGGTCAAACTCTCTACAGAACTCAGAAGCACCACTTAGGACTGGGTTTGGTTATGACGGCAATTTTATTGTTTCGATCGTAAGTGTCAAGTTTGATGGTTAGCATGCTTTTGATACTGTTTGTCTGCGGCCCTTGATGGTAAATTGCAGGTTGTGATGGCAAGCTCAGTCACAAGTACTGAACGCTTCTGTCCATAAGCCACGGACCTGAAACACCTGGCAAAGAGTGACACGTTTGCTGGTGATGCTGCAAATTTTGCTTACTTTTTAGTCCTCCTCTCCAGAGTTCTCCTTGGGTTTCTTTTTCTTCTTCACTTTCTTGCATTTCTTTTTCAATTCTAGATCACCAGAATACTCGCTTCTGTCTTTCGCCGCTTTCTTTCGGGTGCACTTTCACCCCCCTCTGCACAGGACTGTTTCCTCTTTCTGCATGTTTGTTTTCCGTTTGCCTGGCAAGAGCCTGCAGACTCCGGGTGAACTGGCACTGGTGGGAGCGCACGTTGGTCAAGTGAGTATTTCCCTGGCTGCTGCTCGCCTACCAAACCAGGATGCAAGTCTGTTCTGTGGCTGCTAGAGCCATGCACACCTTCCCCTCCTGGGCTTCTGCCATCACCAGGGCTGTTTCTCTCCCTGTGGGAAGAGCTGCGCAGGTTCCCACTGCCATGCGCCAGCTGACGGCGAGTACGCTTCTGCGTTTCCACGCTGCAAGTGCGCCTCCGCCTGGGAGGCAGAGAGTCTGGTTGGCTTCTGTTCAGCTTCTTCTCCTCCTCAGTGTCAGAGCGCGCTCTCTTCCTGCCACAGGGCTGAGGTGGAGTTCCTGCAGAGTCCCGTGTTTTTCTCTTCCCTTGGATCCTCTGCATATTTTCTCCACCTTCTTGATTTCTCAGTCCTGCAGTGCCTCGAGAGAATGGACTCTTCAGCACTTGATTCAGCTTTGCCATGGAAGTGCTCTTTGTCTCTCGGCATTCAGCATCTGCGCCAGGGGTCAAATCATGGTGCCTGCAGAAACAGCAGTGATCTTAGTCTAGGGTTGTTCTTGCAGCCTCCTCGTGGCTTCAGTCTCATCCGGTCATCTTCTGGCAGCACTTGATATGACATGCATAAGACTGAACCAGCACTAGAAGCTGGAAATGAGATCATGGTCTTCCAGCCATGTCTGTCCCTTTCAGAGCAGTAACTCATTTATATACCCTCTTGGACCTCCATTTCACCTCTTTTCGCAGCTAGCCAGTCTCGGAGAGCAGGCAGCTAGCAATTTGCACAAGCACAACAGTTTAGTGCCAGACAAGGAGGGAGAAGAAAGGACCTGGCGAAATGCAGAACAGACAGAACTCAACTGGACAAACAGTCATTCTCTCCTAGGACAGAAAGGAAAACCCGCCGGAGGAGAACAGCAACAACAAGATCAGTAACAGGAGAGGGAGTGTATTCTGAACACCCTTGCACCTTGTTATTACCTGGCATAGAAGAGTAAATAAGCACGCTGGCAGAGAACTGTCTTGATGTCACAAAGACCTACAGAGGCATCATTCATCTTGTACCAACGTCCATCACTGGCCTGCAAGGAAAGGCAACGCTATCTTCAGACAAACTGCAGGGGTTTTGAAACAAAAACACAGGCAGGACACCCCTGCAGGACACAATACACCAACGCAAATCACAGAGTTGACTTTTACCTTTACGAAGCAGTAATAGTGTCCTGCCTGACAGCCGTAACCTTCATGTACCAGGACGGCATACAAGGAATAGAGGAGTGGTTCTCCAGCCGCTTGCGACATGTATGTGCCAAGGTCCAAATATTCCGGGTACTGCACAACCTGAGGAGGGACCAAGAAGACTCAAAAATTATCCTGAGAGTCTTTAGGAAGCAGCCTGAGAAAACCTTGCCACCAAACACAGGCTAGAGGTGTAGAAATAGATCTTCTTGGTTCATCCAAACCAGGTGTTGCCATTTCATCATTGAAGTGGCAGAAAACTCTTCTCAGCCAAACCAGCTCTTCACGATCACTGGAGGTGCTTGTCTTCACATTGGAACTTTCCTCTTACCACAAGGGAAAGAGCAAGGCATAGCTGTTGCATTGATTTTTCTTAGACGGCTGCACTCGATAGCCGTCGTGTGCAGACTTTCACAATTTCCAAAAAAGGATTCTCCTTCGGAAAAGGTCTTCTTCCAAGCAGACAAAGTTGCAGTGCACTTGTATACATACCTTGCTGATCTTTCTGCCAGAGAAAGCATCAAATCTCTTCAAGCACACTGTCAGGACATTGGAGGAACGATGTATTGTAAGCCTCTTGGACGCAGTGGCCAGCTGTTCACACCTTGAAAACAAACACAGACCCAGCTGTTGCAACCTGTCTTCTCCCTGCTCTGCCACCCATCCATGTATGGTTGACTTAAGGCTTGTTTTGCCCAACTATCGTATGCACGTTTGCATTTCAGACCCCTTAAGTCCATACACCATCTCTGAAGGTAGCTTTGGTCTAGGGTGGCTCACTTTGGAGAGCAGCAGTCTGCAGTCTTTACAATACAAGAACTAGCAGCCAGCAGGGGCTGCTACGGCTCTGAGGACTGAGGTCTCCTGGACAGAGACCCCAGCATCCAAAAAGCCTTGGAAATGAACCTGTTGATTGCTTTCTCGAGGAAGCTGCTGCTGCCGAAGCACTGTCCAGAGCTCCTCCTCGTTTCGGCTCACCACTGCATATGGGACATGTCTTTTCCCTTCTGGCCATAGGGGTAGTTCGGTGGGCAACTTCATAGCTAGGAGGGTTGACCACCTCCAGGGCAGACAATGCCAGGAATAAAATTCTCATCAAAGCTTTCCAAATATTCAGGCAGAAGGGAAAAAAATTACCTGTCTTAGAAACAAATGCGTTATTTTCCAAGTTCTAGATGATTTGGGTGGATTACTTGTACAGGGAAGAAAACAAAAGAAAAAAAACCCAAGATGTCTCATGACTGGGTTTCTCAATTAAGTCAAAACATAACTAGTGCTCCCAGACATGCAATACCGTAACCCAGTGTCCTGGTTTCAGCTGGGATAGAGTTAATTTTCTTCCTAGCAGCTGGTACAGTGCTGTGTTTTGGATTTAGGATGAGAGTAATGTTGATAACACACCAATGTTTTAGTTGTTGCTAGGTAGTGCTTACACTAGTCAAGGACTTTTCAGCTTCCCATGCTCTACTGACTGAGAAGGCTGGAGGTGCACAAGAAGCTGGGAGGGGGCACAGCCAGGACAGCTGACGCAAACTGGCCAAAGGGACATTCCATACCATATGACGTCATGCTCAGTATATAAAGCTGGGGGAAAGCTGGCCAGGGGGGCCGCTGCTCGGGGACTGGCTGGACATTGGTTGGCGGGTGGTGAGCAATTGCATTGTGCATCACTTGCTTTGTATATTCTATTATTATTATTATTATTATTATTATTTTATTTCAGTTATTAAGCTGTTCTTATGTCAACCCACGAGTTTTCTCACTTTTACTCTTCCGATTCTCTCCCCTATCCCACCGGGTGGGGGGAGAGTGAGCGAGTGGCTGTGTGGTGCTCAGTTGCCGGCTGAGGTTAAACCACGACACCCAATATCTACTATGAAGATGTCATTAGTAATAATCTTACTTGCTACATTTATAGCCATTTTCACCATCCAGCTGCTCAGGTTTGACAAAGTCTTCCAGAGCTTCATTGAGAGATGAGGCTGCCTGGATGAGAAAGAAAGGGGAGCACTAAACTCCTGGAAACTCAAAATCCCAGGAAATAATAGCTACCCGTGTGGTACCAGTGTTATCCCAATAAACAGCTACCCTGGGCAGTACCAGAGTTGCCTGTGGTACGCATGGTCAAAACTAGCATAAGCAAATCAACCCCATCCATACAGCAATCAGACGTGTATTGAGGTAGTCCAGAGCAGGGTGGTATGACAGTGTCATCGTGGCTGTAGATACCATCCTTACTCTTCGCCCAGCTGACACCCAGCACACAGCACAGGGAGAGTATTGCCAGGGCTTCCACAGAAGGAGCACAGAAACCCAGTTCCCTTCCCACCCACCACCAAGCTCTTGCATGGTAAGAGCCCACAGTTTTAAGTCAACGGAGTTTACTGGAGTTAAACTAGGCCCCCTTCAGGGGCCTTGAAACATTTTGCACCACAATTTCAAGCCATCTTACCTTGATATCCAAAGGAATATCAAGGAATGCCTCGTAGGTGTCGGAAATGGCTTTGCAGCTCAAGCATGTTACTGGAAGGCAAAGAGAAATGCTTCTCAGGTTGGGAAGGAGACTAACTCTGCCCATTTCAACGACTAACACATGCTATTTTAGACACACTGGACATACTGCTGCATACTAGAAGCTGTTTACCACAAACAGAGAAAGAGCCACAGATCATTCTAAGGACAGTAATATTTTTAAAAAGTACCTCTGGATCTTAGAGAGCCCCCAAATATTTGATGGACGATGGTAGTTGCTTGAGAAGAGATGTCCAAGCTGGAGACAAATGGTAAGGCAGAGAGTTATCTCCTCCAAGAGTTTTGCTTTGTCTGAAAACCCTGGGCGTAGGGTTTCCTTGATGGGAGTACATCAAGGAGTCCCAAGGGCTCAGGAACATAGAAAAGGTAATTTGCTCGTGCTTACTCGCTGCTTCCACTCAGACGAGCTCTCTGCATGGCATCGACAGTATAGCGTAAGAACTCGTGGGCGTCTTCCTGCATGCCAAGCTGGAAATGTTCTCCTATTCCTAAGAAAGAAGAAGTTAGTAGTTCTCTCCTACAAGAAGGGAAGAAAACATGTAAAAGCACCTGAAATGACTTACGTGTGAGGACATTGACCACAGTCCAAGGCTGGATGGCACTGGCTGAGGAATGCAGGACCTTGTTAACGTGCGCCTCCATTACGCACATCATGCAGAAGCCTTGCTGACGACCTAAAGAGGGAGGGAGGGAGGGAGGGAGGGAAGGAAGCTTCTCAGGTGAGCAAAATATCCATAGCGATGGGAAACCTACGGAGATCTTGAAGTTATAAGAACAGTCTCTACTCCTCTTCTCCCAAGGTGCCAATGTCCCAACAAGCCCACGACATTTTAGTGCATAGAAAACTTTCTTCAGAGGGATGCTTAACTGACAGAAGTTTTCTGTGCAATAAGCAAAGAGAGTTTAACTTGCAGGAACAGGGACCGAGACCCGGGGCTAGAAAGAGGTGCCTTTCTGAAGATGAGCACACCTAGACACGACAAGCGGCTTCTAGGCTTGAGTGTTCAAAGAACACCAACTCGGGGGGCTGACAAAGAAGGGCTGCTTTTCTCCTAAATCAAATTCCAGATGCTGGGAATCCTCGGGAAGTGCCCAGCTGATGGGCAGGGAGATGTTCATAAAAGGACTCACAGGACCGGCTGTGCTCCCGAGAGAGCAGGTAGTTGGCCAGAGGGGGTGTGTACGTCAGGCACTGCAGGACGGAGTTGAGGAAGCACGTATTGCCCAGGTTGTGGAGTCCTGCTCCAGGTCTCTGTCTTTGCTGCCAGGCCATGCAAATCTTCTCCAGGGGAAAGAGGATCCTTTGTGGCGGAGCCATTCCCTCGGCAAGGACTGCAGGGAAATGACATTTGAAAAGAGAGGAGACGATATTGTTGCCCGAAAGCATATTTAAAAGTCAGGTTCTCTACAGGAGCGCGCAGAAGAACCAGCTCTAACCTCCAACACAGAAACATCGGGGGAAGCCTAACACTGCCATTGACATTTACTGGTCAAGAAGTGGTTTTGGAAAATAGTCTGTTCCGCTCCTTGCTTTGCCGAAAGTCCAGCGAACCCACACTCTGATTTCTGTGCCTCGGGCTACCTTCCTTTCCCCCTAGAGTCATGAATTGGATTATCAGGTCAAGCCTTCCCTTTTCCTGACTGTAACCTGATGAAAACAAGCAAGTACCTAGCACAGAAGGTAACCCTACTGATGTCAGATCTTTCTACGAGCAATGATATCTTTCAAAGTCTTGTACATAGTGGCAGAGGAGTGACAAAATGCGTTTTCCTGTGTCTAATCGAAAACACCTGGGTAGATCTGGCTGCTATCAGGAAATGCCCCAGAATTCACTCTAGGTTGTCAGCACATCAACATTCAGGGATGGCGCAGCAGCCATGTCCGTTGCCTTTGGGGATTCACAAAGTCCAAGCCTGCTGGTGAAGCCGTTACTCACAGGAGTCGTTCCCCATTGCGGCCATCGCTCCTCTCAGGAACAGAGGGGAAAGCTTTGGATGACAAAGGATGACAGGATGCGCTCCAGAAAGAGATCAGTGCCAATCCTGTCACCTGATGGCAAAGAAATAATTGTAGCTCAACAAAATGATTAAAAAAAAACCCAAATGCAACTACAGAACAGCATCCGCCATCAAAAGTGTTTCAGTGGTACTTGTAACTGCTGCAGAGCTGCAGGCTGATGGCCCTACTGTCCCTGCCACAGGACTCCAATTGACAGCCGTTACCAAGGCCCTTTTGAAAGACTGCATTGTGTGTCACCTTCTCTGAAGAGGAGCTGCTGCTTACCTGTGGCTAGCGTTAGCAGCAGAGGCCTCTGGCTCTCCAGCCCAAACTTTCTCACCTTGTATGCCGGAGTGACGGGCTTTTGGCTGCTACTTTAATGGCTGCCTTTGCCGTCTTCCTTTTCTGTCTCCCTTTCTACCGCATCAACCAGAGTGGGCCTCTTGTCATTCTAGGCTGAGCCCAACGCCTCAGACTACAGTACCACCCCCCTACTTATCTATCTTAGGGTATGGTAAAGAAATAAGAATTAGCAAATAGGAACTCTACCCATAGCCCTGGCCAGCCTATAAAGATGTAATAGCTTAGCCTACAGCTCAGAAGGTATAGACCAGCCTATACATTTATCCCGTACCTACCTACTCTATGATCTGTCCTGAAAGTCAGATCAGAATTACCTTTGAAAGAGGATGGAAGCTGGGGAGAAGTGGGCAGTAAACGATAAATGGTTGGAAAAAGTAGGCACGCAAGTAGCAAAGGAAGGAGCCAAGTTATCCCGAAGGCCAGCTCAGCCCAACTAGCTTTCGCTGGCCCGCTTTTCAGATCCCAAGCCCTGGCCAGGTGAGGTCACAAGCACCGGGCGGGTGCTGCATCACTGCCCCTTTGTGACATGGGCCCGCATGGGGACATGTCCCCTTGAGGCCACACAGCTGCCACAGCCCGGGCACTTCCCACACGCCAGCAGCCACTGGACTTCCCCACGCACTGCTGGCGAAGGGCTGTTCATCCGCTGGCAGAGCTCCCATCTCTTTCCTGAACCAGACCAGCTGGATGAATAAAAACCTGCCCAGGGCTGTAAGCGTGCCTGTTCACAGCTTTGGCTGGCACATGCGGGTTGCTGAGGGTTTCTTTTCCACTATTCCCAGGTACAGGACTGTGTCTGTGAGACTCGTGTAGCAAAGCACCTGGTCTCTTACAGGTTCATTTCCAATAAATTTTATCTGCCCCCCAAGATACAGCCACAGACTGACTCTGAACTAGAGCTACCAAAGAAACACCTTCAGCAACTCTGCTGGGTGGACCTTGGCTGGCTGCCAGGCCCCCAGCCAGCTGCTCTCTCACCGTGGAGCTCTGAAAAATGTTTGTGGGTGGCTTTTTAGCATCTAGTTTAACCCCCTGACTCGCTTGAAGGGCAGTGAGTATTGCTCCTGCCCCGACGAGGCAGCCATTTGTTATTCCTGCCACACTTGAACTGGCCAGTTTGGCCCCTGCCCTGCTTGCGGCATCTGGTTTTCCCCAGTCCTGCTCAGGGCAGTTGTACTCCTGCTCAGCTCAGGGCAGTTAGTTTTGCCCCTGCTCCACTCGGGGAGGCTTTTTCTCTTTTTGTGTTTTGCTTGAGGCATCCGGTTTGGCCACAGCCTTGCTCAGGTGGCTTGCTTTCATCATGACCCTCGGGACGGCTGAGTTTTTCCCCTCCTTTGCTTGCGGAGGCTCATTTTTCCCCTTCCCCACACAGGGTGCCTGGATTTACTCTAGCCCTGCTCAGGTGGCCTTTTACGCCCCTGCCCAAATTGGGGTGGCTAGTTTTGCCCCTGCCCTGTATGGGGCATTTAGTTTTGTCCCTGTGCTGCTCAGGGCATCTCTTTGTGCCCCTGGCTCCCCATGGGGCATGCCATTCTGCCCCTGCCCCCACCCTGCTCAAAGCAGATATTTTTGCCCATGCCCAGCAGGGGTCCAGGTTTGCCCCAGCCTTTGCCTGCCTCAGAGTCCCTCCTGCCCCGGCACCTCTTGTTTCCTTCCAGTCCTGGCTTGGGCATTTCTCCTGACTAGGCAGTGTCCCATCGGGGCAGGGGCCGGGGAGGTTGCGCCATGGTCCCCTCCCAAGTGCAACGCCCTACCTGGCTTTGGTCTATGGTGGCACTGTGGTTGTGGGGCTGGCGAGGATGGGGCAAACACCCGCCTGTCCCTGGGGGCTCCTTGTCCCTCAGTTTTGTTCCCAGTGAAAGGCAGCCCCTCTGCAGGCAGACAACTGCAGGCAGCTCTCTGTGTTTTCTGCAGATGCTGCTGCCTGGGTCCTCGGAGGGCTTCATGGTCCAAAAGGTGCCAGCCCGAGTGCCAGGGGGTCTCTGGACGTGCAACACTTAACGCTGTTACCAGTCCCACCAGTTACCAGCTTCCACCAATTGACTCCACACCTACAGAGAAAAACTACCCCGTGAATTACATATGCAAGTACAACACGTGTTTTTAATTCTGGCTTTGGCTTTTCAGCCTGTAGGTACCAAATGAGGATTGTTTCTCCATGGCAATCCCAACAGCTGAACAGGGATTAAAGTTCTTCCTCGAGGGACCTGTGGGCAGGCAGGCCAGCCGGCAGAGCTGTCCGTGTCTCTAGAAAGTCTCTCTGAGCTCTTCCTGGCCAGAGGTGGCTCTGGGAGGAGCGACGGGATAGGCTGCTGGTGCCCTTTGTGCAGCTTGGTCCAAAGCTGCTTGGGGGCAGTTTTAGAATCATAGAATCATAGAATCATTAAGTTGGAAAAGACCCTTAAGATCATTGAGTCCAACTGTTAACCTAACACTAGCAAGTCCACCACTAAACCATGTCCCTAAGCACCACATCTACACATCTTTTCAATACCTCCAGGGATGGTGACTCAACCACTCCCCTGGGCAGCCTGTTCCAGTGCTTGATAACCCTTTCAGTGAAGAAATTTTTCCTAATATCCAATGTAAGCCTCCCTGGTGCAACTTGAGGCTGTTTCCTCTCATCCTATCACTTGTAACTTGGGAAAATACTGACACCCACCTCGCTACAACTTCCTTTCAGGTAGTTGTAGAGAGCGACTATGTCTTCCCTGAGCTTCCTTTTCTCCAGGCTGAACAACCCCAGTTCCCTCAGCCACTCCTCAGAAGACTTGTTCTCCAGACCCCTCACCAGTGCTGTTGCCCTTCTTTGGACATGCTCCAGGAACTCAACGTCCTTCTTGTAGTGAGGGGCCCAAACCTGAACACAGTATTTGAAGTGTGGCCTCACCAGTGCCGAGTACAGGGGCACGATCACTTCCCTACTCCTGCTGGCCACACTAGTTCTGATACAGGCCATGATGCCATTGGCCTTCTTGGCCACCTGGGCACACTGCCGGCTCATGTTCATCCGGCTGTCAACCAGCACCCCCAGGTCCTTTTCTGCCGGGCAGCTTTCCAGCCACTCTTCCCCAAGCCTGTAGTGTTGCATGGGGCTGTTATGAGTTGTGGCTGAGTACCTGATAGAGCAGGTGCAGGAACCTGGCTTGTGGAGGTGTTTATGTCACTGGTGGTGGGAATGCTCATAGGGCATTGAATGGAACCTGGCTTGTGCAGGTGCTTATGTCACGCCTGGCAGATTAGCTGATAGGGCAGGCATGGGTACCTGGCTTGTGACGGATACACTTGTCTTCTCGCTGTACTTTGGTTCAGGCTGACTAAGGAGCAACAGGCCTCACATCCTTGTGGTGAACCGGCGAGCTGGAAAGCCCCTGGCTCACGTACAAGGGAGTGAAGGTGCCTTGAAAAATATTTCGAAAGGTGGTTTCGAAACCCAGAAATGCAGGATAACCAAAGTACAGAACAAGATACCAGAGCTAAAACAAAGACATCTTGTCTATACTATTGACTAGCAGCCAACTACTTCACTCTGTAAATATTACCATCAGGATGGGCCCAGTTTGAGCTCTCCCTGAATGGCAGCTGGACTGCATGCCAGGTGACTCTCCCCTTGAGCAGGGATGCCTCTCAAGGTTAGCGATTCCTTACCTGAGACTAAGAGATCCTTCCTTATCCAACGTGGAGAGATCCCTTACCTGCGACAGATCCTCAGTAAGTGACTGGTAGCATGCTGAATTAATACTATGAAACATTACTAATCCATGTAGCTACTCAATATTATTATAAGCATTGTATGGATGATTCCATTAGACATAAACCGTTGTCCAAGACTGAGACTAAGATTGGACCTAGCCACACTTAGGCTCCATAAGGAGTTTAGAAAGCAAGGGGGTCCACTCTGAACCTCATGGCTCAGTGGGAGGGTCCTCCTTACTCTTTACATTTCCGGTCTCTGTGTGAATCATTCTAACTCGATTCTAACTCGGTTTTCCTTTGTATGTTTCTTCCATGCGGTAATTAATAAGGTGAACATTGCCATCAAACTTATTGAACCTTGTCAAACCACTGTTAAACTTTATTAAATTCCATCAGATTTATTGAACTCTGTCAAATTATTATTTTACCTCAATAAAACATATCGCTACTTCTCTCTTTTGCGTGAGGTGCATTCCACTGCTCCACGACAGTGCATGCTCCTGCCGTAAGAGTTACAGAGCCGCCAGTGAAATCACCAGCACTTAAACACTGCAGGGGCCTGTACCTGCCCTAACAGTCAGCCACCAGTGACATCTCAAGCAGCTGCACAAGCCAGAGGCCTCCTCCTACCCTATCACCTACTCAGGCAAATGTGACATCAGAACAGCTGCACATGTTGCTGTCCTGCTCCACACCTATTGGCTACTCAGCCAACCAGTGGCCTTCCAGGAACCTGAATAAATCAGGGCCGTGTTTCTGTCCTATCACCTCAACAGCCATCAGTTACGTCACAAGCTGCTGCAGAAGCCAGGGGCATGCTCCTGCCCTATGACCTGCTCAGGCATATTTGACATCATAAGCACCTGGACAAGCTTGCTGCATGCTCCTGCCGTAACTGCTACAGAGACACCTGTGACATCAGAAGCTGCTGCACAAGCCGGGGGCATGCTCCAGCCCTATCATCTACTCAGGTACATGCGACCTTGCAAGCTGTCCTGGTTTCAGCAGGGATAGAGTTAATTTCCTTCCTAGTAGCTGGTACAGTGCTGTGTTTTGGATTTAGGATGAGAACTAAGTTGATAAGGCACCGATGTTTTAGTTGTTGCTAGGTAATGCTTACACGAGCCAAGGACTTTTTAGTTTCCCATGCTCCACCGACTGAGAAGGCTGGAGGTGCACAAGAAGCTGGGAGGGGGCACAGCCAAACTGGCCAAAGGGCTATTCCATACCATGTGACATCATGCTCAGTACATAAACGGGGGAAAGCTGGCCAGGGGGGCCGCTGCTCGGGGACTGGCTGGGCATCAGTCAGCGGGTGGTGAGCAATTGTACTGTGCATCACTTGCTTTGTGTCTTACCATTATTATTATTATTATTATAATTTTATTTCAATTATTAAACTGTTTTTTATCTCAACCCACGAGTTTTTCTCACTTGTGCTCTTCCAATTCTCTCCCCCATCCCACTGGGGGAGAGGGGAAGTGAGCAAGCGGCTGTGTGGTGCTCAGTTGCCGACTGAGATTAAACCACGACAGTCCTTTTTTGGCGCCCACCGTGGGGCACGAAGGGTTTGAGATAATAACAGATTAACGGGAGTGTATTAAGGAACTTATATCTGTTAATAGTTGTGGGTCACAATGTTGGTTTCTCTGTTCTCGATTTGTGTAATCTGCATCGTGCTCCTTTTTTTGCTGTACATGTTAAAGATTGGTGTTGGTTTTTTGCAGTTTGCTGTGGTCTGCAGTGAATAGTGATGTTTCACTTGTGAGGTTTGTTTTTAGAACATTGACCTTGACCTTAGTGTGGTATGTAAGTTTTGCAATGAAGCCATTACTGTACCACGGAGACCATTTCGTGGAGACAACTAGCAATTGCAGTAACTTTTCTGAGAGTTTTTTTACAGAGGAAATACAGAATGGCAGTGTCACCACCTTCTTCTATGATGTTTCCTCCATCATTACAGTAACTTTTCAGTATTTTGAACAGCCTTGGGTAGTTAAGATACTTCTATTGGTATTTCTTTGGAATATTGTTTTGGTTCTGTCTAAAGTTGGTAAGCAATTTAAGAATATCATCCAGAGATCTGCCCCAAGGCTGAATAGTTATGAGTGGCAGGGTGTGTGGTACAAGATGGGCAAGTACCTAGGCCAATGGGCACCCCCAGTGTTTTGGAACTTCACCCCTGAGCAAGTGCAGAATCCTGAAAAGTTAGTAGAATATTTGGACAAAGTATGCTGTCACCCTGGCAACTCCAGAGAGATGCAGATCATTGCAACGTGCTGGGGCCTGGCCCATGCCTACCGAGCCCTGTTCAACACCATTCAGTACCCTCAAAGGGAAGAGAAGGTCTCTGGATCTGACGGTAAAACGATACGCACTCCGGCCACTCCGACCCCGGCAACATGCTCTGCGGCCACTCAGACCCCAGTGACATGCTCTGCAGCTACTCAGACCCCAGCGACAGGCCCCGTGGCCACTCAGACCCCGGTGACATGCACTGTGGCTACTCAGACTCTGGCAACAGGCCCTGCGGCCACTCAGACCCCGGCGACAGGCACTGCGGCCACTCAGACCCTGGCGACACGCCCTGTGGCTGATCCAAAGAGCCAACCTGTGCCGATATCAGTCGCCCCTGTACACAAGAAGAAATCTTGGAAGCTGAAGTCAGCTCGTTTAGTAAGGGAGGAAGAAACTTCTTCTAAAAGGGAGCCGGAGGAATAAGTGTACGAGGCAGACTACCCTGGAGAAGGGCCATCACGAGAAGAGGAGGAGGAGAGCCGGCTGCTGATGAGGGAGGAAGAAGAGGAAGAACTCATAAACGAGGCAGTGACCACCCGACCTCTATCCCTGAGTGAGCTGCGAGATATACGAAAATATTTCAGCTATCGTCCAGGTGAGCATGTTGTCACCTGGCTGCTCCGATGCTGGGATAATGGAGCCAGTAGCCTGGAATTAGAGGGTAGGGAAGCCAAGTCCAGTGCACATGACCCATGTGGCGGAAGTTTATAAGGAGCGCACCATCGTCATATGCCAATTCATTGGCAGTGATGACCTGGAAAGATGGAGAGGAACAAACAGTGGATGAATTGGCTGGTCAACTCCAGCACTACGAGGAAAGTTTCTCTTCCTCCCTCATCTTGGCTTTGGAGAAACTGTCCCGGGAGATCCAGCAACTCAGAGAGGGTAGGTCCTACTCCTCACCTGTACGGACCAATATCTCGGCTATTAGGAGTCAGCATTCTTTTGCTCAAGAGAGAGAATATAAAGGGTGTACACCACGGGGCACCCTATGGTTTTATCTGCGTGACCACGGAGAGGACATGAGGAAGTGGGATGGGAAACCTACTGCAGCCCTAGGGGCACGGGTACGTGAATTGCAAGGGAAAACAATCACAGAAAGAGGTTCTTCCAGGAAAATTGCTGCTCCAGTTTCCAGCGGGCAGTTCCCCAGAGAGAGTAGAAGGGCTGATCTTACTCCTGATCTTAATGAATAAACTTCTGACTTGTACGTACAAGAAGTACGGATCTCATTAGGTCGTGCAGAGAAGAAATGAGAAAGGCAAAAGCCCAGCTAGAATGCAATCTGGCCGCTGTTGTTAAAGACAACAAAAAAAGTTTTTACAAATATATTAATGATAAGAAGAGAGCCAAGGAGAATCTCCATCCTTTATTGGATGCAGGGGGGAACATTGTCACTGAGGATGAGGAAAAGGCTGAGGTACTCAATGCCTTCTTTGCCTCAGTCTTTAACAGGCAGACCAGTTATCCTCAGGGTACTCAGCCCCCCGAGCTGGAAGACGGGGACGGTGAGCAGGATGAACCCCCCGTAATCCAAGAGGAAGCAGTCAATGACCTGCTACGCCACCTGGACGCCCACAAGTCTATGGGGCCGGATGGGATCCACCCAAGAGTGCTGAGGGAGCTGGCGGAAGTGCTCACCAAGCCACTCTCCATTATTTATCAGCAGTCCTGGTTAACAGGGGAGGTCCCGGATGACTGGAGGCTTGCCAATGTGACGCACATCCACAAGAAGGGCCGGAAGGAGGATCCGGGGAACTACAGGCCTGTCAGCCTGACCTCGGTGCCGGGGAAGATTATGGAGCGGTTCATCTTGAGGGCGCTCACAAGGCATGAGCGGGACAACCAGGGGATCAGGCCTAGCCAGCACGGATTCATGAAAGGCAGGTCCTGCTTGACCAACCTGATCTCCTTCTATGACCAGGTGACCCGCCTAGTGGATGAGGGAAAGGCTGTGGATGTGGTCTACCTGGACTTCAGCAAGGCCTTTGACACCGTCCCCCACAGCATTCTCCTAGAGAAGCTGGCGGCTCACGGCTTAGACAGGTGTACTCTGCGCTGGGTCAAAAACTGGCTGGACGGCCGGGCCCAGAGAGTTGTGGTGAATGGAGTTCAATCCAGTTGGCGGCCGGTCACGAGCGGTGTTCCCCAGGGCTCAGTACTGGGGCCGGTCTTGTTCAATATCTTTATCAAGGATCTGGATGAGGGGATCGAGTGCACCCTCAGTCAGTTTGCAGACGACACCAAGTTGGGCGGGAGTGTTGATCTGCTCAAGGGTAGGAAGGCTCTGCAGAGGGACCTGGACAGGCTGGATTGATGGGCTGAGGCCAACTGTATAAGGTTCAACAAGGCCAAGTGCCGGGTCCTGCACTTCGGCCACAACAACCCCATGCAGCGCTACAGGCTTGGGGAAGAGTGGCTGGAAAGCTGCCTGTCAGAAAAGGACCTGGGGGTGCTGGTTGACAGCCGGCTGAACATGAGCCGGCAGTGCGCCCGGGCGGCCAAGAAGGCCAATGGCATCCTGGCCTGTATCAGAAAGAGTGTGGCCAGCAGGAGTAGGGAAGTGATCGTGCCCCTGTACTCGGCACTGGTGAGGCCGCACCTCGAATACTGTGTTCAGGTTTGGGCCCCTCACTACAAGAAGGACGTTGAGGTGCTGGAGCGTGTGCAGAGAAGGGCAAGGAGGCTGGTGAGGGGTCTGGAGAACAAGTCTTATGAGGAACGGCTGAGGGAACTGGGGTTGTTTAGCCTGGAGAAAAGGAGGCTGAGGGGAGACCTCATCGCTCTCTACAACTCCCTGAGAGGAGGTTATAGCGAGGTGGGTGTCGGTCTCTTCTCCCAAGTAACTAGCGATAGGACGAGAGGAAATGGCCTCAAGTTGCGCCAGGGGAGGTTTAGATTGGATATAAGGAAAAATTTCTTTACTGAAAGAGTGGTGAAACATTGGAACAGGCTGCCCAGGGAAGTGGTGGAGTCCCCATCCCTGGAGGTATTTAAAAGACGTGTAGATGAGGCACTTAGGGACATGGTTTAGTGGGCATGGTGGTGTTGGGTTGACGGTTGGACTCGATGATCTTAGAGGTCTTTTCCAACCTCAATGATTCTATGATTCTATGATTCTAAGTGAGAAAAGAGTACTGTGATGAGGATTAGAGGGGCCCTGCCTCCAGTCAGGGGGAGGAAAGGGACAACCGGGTTTACTGGACTGTGTGGATTCGGTGGCCTGGCACATCAGACCCACAGAAGTATAAGGCTCTGGTAGACACCGGTGCACAGTGCACCCTAATGCCATCAAGATATATAGGGGCAGAACCCATCTGTATTTCTGGGGTGACGGGGGGGATCCCAACAGCTAACTGTATTGGAAGCCGAAGTGAGTCTAACTGGGAATGGGTGGCAGAAGCACCCCATTGTGACTGGCCCAGATGCTCCGTGCATCCTTGGCATAGACTACCTCAGGAGAGGGTATTTCAAAGACCCAAAAGGGTACCGGTGGGCTTTTGGTATAGCTGCCTTGGAGATGGAGGAAATTAAACAGCTGTCCACCTTGCCTGGTCTCTCGGAGGACCCCTCTGTTGTGGGGTTGCTGAAGGTCGAAGACCAACAGGTGCCAGTCGCTACCACTATGGTGCACCGGCAGCAATATCGCACCAACCGAGACTCCCTGATTCCCATTCATGAGCTGATTCGTCAACTGGAGAGCCAAGGAGTGATCAGCAAGACTCGCTCACCCTTTAACAGTCCCATATGGCCAGTGCGGAAGTCTAATGGAGAGTGGAGACTAACAGTAGACTATCGTGGCCTAAATGAAGTCAGGGCACCGCTGAGTGCTGCTGTGCCAGACATGCTAGAACTTCAATACGAATTGGAATCAAAGGCAGCCAAGTGGTATGCCACAGTTGATATTGCCAATGCATTTTTCTCAATCCCATTGGCAGCGGAGTGCAGGCCACAGTTTGCTTTCACTTGGAGGGGCGTCCAGTACACCTGGAACCGACTGCCCCAGGGGTGGAAATACCGCCCCACCATTTGCAATAGTGTCCATGGTCAAGTCCACCCCTCGATCACAGCCCATCTGTATGTTGCATCTCTTCCTTGGTGACCTGAGGTGTCATGGGCCCACCGAGCTAGAAATAATTCACCCTTATGTTGCCAGTCCAGATCCACCTGAGCCACTTCAATCTTAGCAGCCTGATCCACCTGCTGGTTGTTTTGATGTTCTTCAGTGGCCCGACTCTTGGGTACGTGAGCATCTATGTGATGGACTTTTACAACCAGGTTCTCCACCCGGGCAGCAATATCTTGCCACACTGCAGCAGCCCAGATGGGTTTGCCTCTGCGCTGCCAGTTGCTCTGCTTCCATTGCTGCAACCACCCCCACAGGGCATTTGCCACCATCCATGAGTCAGTATAGAGATAGAGCACTGGCCACTTTTCTCGGTCAGCAATGTCTAAAGCCAGCTGGATGGCCTTTACTTCTGCAAATGGGCTCGATTCACCTTCTCCTTCAGCAGTTTCTACATCCTGTCGCATAGGACTCCATACAGCAGCTTTCCACCTCCGATGCTTTCCCACAAGACGACAGGACCCATCAGTGAACAGGGCATATTGCTTCTCATTTTCTGGTAGTTCATTATACATTGGGGCCTCTTCAGCACGCGTCACCTCCTCCTCTGGCAATATTCCAAAATCTTTGCCCTCTGGCCAATCCATGATCACTTCCAGGATTCCTGGGCGACTGGGGTTTCCTATTCGAGCCCGTTGTGTGATCAGTGCGACCCACTTACTCCACGTAGCATCAGTTGCATGATGCGTACAGGGGACCCTCCCTCTGAACATCCAGCCTAGCACCGGCAGTCGGGGTGCCAGGAGGAGCTGTGCTTCAGTGCCGATCACTTCTGAAGCAGCTCGAACCCCTTCATATGCTGCTAATATCTCTTTTTCAGTTGGAGTATAGCGGGCCTCGGATCCTCTGTACCCCTGACTCCAAAACCCCAGGGGTCAACCTCGAGTCTCCCCTGGTGCTTTCTGCCAGAGGCTCCAGGTAGGGCCATTCTCCCCGGCTGCAGTGTAAAGCACATTTTTTACATCTCATCCTGCCCGGACTGGCCCCAGGGCTACTGCATGAACTATCTCCTCTTTAATTTGTTCAAAAGCTTGTCGTTGCTCAGGGCCCCATTTGAAATCGTTCTTCTTCCGGGTCACTTCATAGAGAGGGTTTACAATCAGACTGTAATTTGGAACATGCATTCTCCAAAAACCCACGACGCCCAAGAAAGCTTGTGTTTCCTTTTCGCTAGTTGGTGGAGACATGGCTGTTCTTTTGTTGATCACATCCATTGGGATCTGACGACGTCCATCTTGCCATTTTATTCCTAAAAACTGGATCTCCTGTGCAGGTCCCTTGACCTTACTTTGTTTTATGGCAAAACCAGCCTTCAGCAGGATTTGGACTATTTCCTTCCCTTTTTCAAAAACTTCTCCTGCTGTGTTGCCCCACACGATGATATCATCAATATATTGCAGGTGTTCTGGAGCTCCACCCTGCTCCAGTGCAGTCTGGATCAGTCCATGGCAAATGGTGGTGGGGTTGTGTTTCCACCCCTGGGGCAGTCGGTTCCAGGTGTACTGGACGCCCCTCCAAGTGAAAGCAAACTGTGGCCTGCACTCTGCTGCCAAAGGGATTGAGAAAATTGCATTAGCAATATCAACTGTGGCATACCACTTGGCTGCCTTTGACTCCAGTTCATATTGAAGTTCCAGCATGTCCAGCACGGCAGCACTGAGCAGCAGCGTGACTTTGTTCTGGCCATGATAATTTACTGTTAGTCTCCACTCTCCATTAGACTTCCGCACTGGCCATATGGGACTGTTGAAGGGAGAGCGAGTCTTGCTGCTCACTCCTTGGCTCTCCAGTCGAAGAATCAGCTCATGGATGGGAATCAGGAAGTCTCAGTTGGTAGGTAGTGGGGGGCGTGCATACTGTAACAGGCCTGGAGGTGGGGCGCATGCATCGAAACAGGCTCGGAGGTGGGGCGAGCTCATCAAAAAAGGCCCTGGATGGGGGTCGCACACATCTAAACAGGCTTGCCGTGGGGCCCACACTACCAAATTATCCGGGTGGGGGCGCGCCCACCCAAACAGGCCCGGGGGGAGGGGCATGTGCAACCAAAGAGGCCCAGAGGGGGTGAGTGCACCCAAACAGTCCTGGAGCGGGGGTGCGCACACCCACACAGGCCCGGTGGCGAGCCGCACGCATCAGAGGCCTGGAGGTGGGGCACGGGCACCCAAACTGGCCCGGCAAGGGGGCCACACAACCAAATAGTACGAGTGGGGGTGCCCAAACAGACCTTGAAGCACGGTACGCACACCCAAACAAGCTGGGGGGTGGGGTGCAGACACCCAAAGAGGCCCAGGAGGGGGGTGCTTACTCCCAAACAGGGACACATGTGGGACACGCGCACCCAAATATGCCCGGTGGAGGGGCGTGCACACCAAAATTGTCCAGGTGGGGGCACGCAAGCCCAAACAGGCCCAGAGGGGGACTGTGCGCAATGAAACAGCTGAAGAGCAGCACAAAGGAACTCCAGGCAGTAAGACAGCTTCATTGGGGGCCCAACTTCAATGTCTCTATGCAAACGCACGTAGCATGGGTAATAAACAAGAGGAGTTAGAGACATGCACACGCCTGCAGGGCTACGACCTTATTGGCATCACGGAGACGTGGTGGGATGGCTCCTGTGACTGGAGTGTTGGGATGGAGGGATACAGGCCCTTTAGGAAGGACAGGCAGGGGGTGTCACCCTCTATGTCAGTGACCAGCTGGAGTGCATGGAGCTCTGCCTGGGGATGGATGAGGAGCCGACCGAGAGCTTGTGGGTCAGGATTGAAGGGAAGGCAGGGACAGGTGACATTACGGTGGGGGTCTGCTACAGGCCACCCGACCAGGAAGACCGAGCGGATGAGGCCCTCTATAGACAGACAGGAGCAGCCTCACGCTCACGAGCCCTGATCCTCATGGGGGACTTCAACCACCCCGACATCTGTTGGAGGGACAACACAGCAGGGCATAAGCAATCTGGGAGGTTCCTGCAATGCGTCAATGACAACTTCCATCTCCAAGTGGTAGAGGAGGAGAGGAGAGGTCCTATGCTGGACGTTGTTCTCACCAACAAGGAGGGGCTGGTAGGGAATGTGAAGCTCAAGGGCAGCCTGGGCTGCAGTGACCACGAAATCGTGGAGTTCAAGATCCTTAGGGCACCGAGGAGGGCGCACAGCAAGCTCACTCCCCTGGACCTGAGGAGAGCAGACTTTGGCCTCTTCAGGGATCTGCTTGGTAGAGTGCCACGGGACAAAGCCCTGGAGGGAAGAGGGGCCCAAGAAAGCTGGCTAATATTCAAGGATCACCTCCTTCAAGCTCAGGAGTGATGCATCCCGACAAAGAGGAAGTCAGGCACAAACGCCAGGAGGCCTGCATGGATGAACAAGGAGCTCCTGGACAAACTCAGACACAAAAAGGAAGCCTACAGAGGGCAGAATCAAGGACAGGTAGCCTGGGAGGAATAAAGAGAAATTGTCCGAGCAGCCAGGGATCAGGTTAGGAAAGCTAAAGCCCTGATAGAATTACATCTGGGCAGGGACATCAAGGGCAACAAGAAAAGATTCTGTAGGTACACTGGGTATAAAAGGAAGACGAAGGAAAATGTGGGCCTTCTCCAGAATGCAATGGGAGACCTGGTTACCCGGGATACGGAGGAGGCGGAGGTACTCAATGATTTTTTGCCTCGGTCTTCACCAGCAAGCGCTTGAGCCTCACCGCCCAAGCCACAGAAGGCAAAGGCGGGGACTGGGAGAATGAATAGCCGCCCACTGTGGGAGAACACCAGGTTCAAGACCATCTAAGGCACCTGAAGGTGCACAAGTCCATGGGACCCAATGAGATCCATCCGCGGGTCCTGACGGAACTGGCGGATGAAGTTGCTAAGCCACTATCCATCGTATTCGAGAAGTCATGGCAGTCCGGTGAAGTTCCCACTGACTGGAAAAGGGGAAACATAACCCCCATTTTTAAAAAGGGAAAAAAGGAAGACCCGGGGAACTACAGGCCAGTCAGTCTCACCTCTGTGCCTGGGAAGATCATGGAACAGATCCTCCTGGAAGCTATGCTAAGGCACATGGAGGACAGGGAGGTGATTCGAGACAGCCAGCATGGCTTCACCAAGGGCAAGTCCTGTCTGACTAACCTAGTGGCCTTCTATGATGGAGTGACTACATCAGTGGACACGGGAAGGACTACAGATGTCATCTATCTGGACCTCTGAGGCCTTTGACATGGTCCCCCATGGTCTCTAAACTGGAGAGGTATGGATTTGATGGGTGGACTGTCCGGTGGGTGAGGAATTGGTTAGATGGTCGCAGGCAGAGGGTAGTGGTCAACGGCTCAGTGTCCAGATGGAGACTGGTGACGAGTGGTGTCCCGCGGGGGTCCGTATTGGGACTGGTACTGTTTAATATCTTCATCAGTGACATAGACAGTGAGATCCAGAGGGACCTGGACAAGCTTGAGAAGTGGGCCTGTGTGAACCTCATGAGTTTTAACAAGGCCAAGTGCAAGGTCCTGCACCTGGGTCGAGGCAAACCCCGGTGTCAATACAGGCTGGGGGATGAAGGGATTGAGAGCAGCCCTGCCGAGAAGGGCTTGGGGGTACTGGTGGATGAAAAGCTGGACATGAGCCAGCAATGTGTGCTCGCAGCCCAGAAGGCCAATCATATCCTGGGCGGCATCCAAAGCAGCGTGGCCAGCAGGTTGAGGGAGGTGACTCTGCCCCTCTACTCTGCTCTGGTGAGACCCCACCTGGAGTACTGTGTCCAGCTCTGGAGCCCTCAGCATAAGAAAGACACGGACCTGTTGGAGCGGGTCCAGAGGAGGGCCACGAAAATGATCAGGGGGATGGAACACCTCTCCTATGAAGAAAGGCTGAGAGCGTTGGGGTTGTTCAGCCTAGAGAAGGCTTCGGGGAGACCTTCTTGCAGCCTATCAGTACTTAAAGGGGGCTTCTAAAAAAGACGGCAGCAAACTTTTTAGCAGGGCCTGTTGCGACAGGACAAGGGGGAATGGCTTTAATCTAAAGGGGGGTATATTTAGACTAGATATAAGGAAGAAATTTTGTACACTGAGGGTGTTGAAGCACTGGCACAGGTTGCCCAGAGAGGTGGTGCCTGCCCCATCCCTGGAAACGTTCAAGGTCAGGTTGGACGGGGCTCTGAGCA
Source organism: Aptenodytes patagonicus (assembly GCF_965638725.1). Taxonomy (NCBI): domain Eukaryota; kingdom Metazoa; phylum Chordata; class Aves; order Sphenisciformes; family Spheniscidae; genus Aptenodytes; species Aptenodytes patagonicus. The sequence goes on from NW_027472073.1 coordinate 204,353, forward strand.
ACCTGATCTGGTTGAAGATGTCCCTGCCCATGGCAGGGGGGTTGGACTAGATGACCTTTAGAGGTCCCTTCCAACCCAAACTATTCTATGATTCTATGAAACAGACCCGGGGGCATGCTCAAATAACGATACCCAGCAGTGGGTAGCGTGCACCCAAGCAGGCCTGGAGGTGGGGTGCGTACATAGAAACAGGCCCTTAAGAGGGGCGTGCACACCCAAACAGGCCCGGGGGGGGGGGGGGGGGGGGGACGGACACATGATGCCAAAGAGGCACGTGTGGGGGATGCGTGCTCCCAAACAGTACTAGGGGGCACACGTACACAAACACGACCAGGGGTGGGGCGCGCGCTGAAAAACAGGTCCAGGTGGGGGCACGTGAGCCTTTTGGGGGGTGGGGGTGGGGGGGCACACACACCCAAACAGGCCCAGAGGAGAGCACAAGCACCCAAACAGGCCCCAGGGCGGGGGGCGTGTGCTGCCAAACAGGCCCGGAAGGGGGCCATGTGCACCCAAACAGCCCTGGGGGGGGGAACGCACACACTCAAACAGGCCCGGGAGGGGCACGCGCACCCAAACAGGCCCAAGGGCGACAGGGACCTGGAACAAGGGAATCTAAGAAAGAAGAAGTACCTCTAGAATACAGGGCAGAGAGAGAACAATTAAAAAACATGGACCTGGAGCCAGGCAGAGTTGGGGGATGGGAATTGTCAAGGGCTAAAGGGCAGATGGGGAAAAATTAAATAAATTGGGATAGGAAGGCAGACAGATAGATGAAGAAAGACAACAATAGTGATGGGCTGCAGGACAGAGGATGAAAAAAAGAGGGACAGGGAACAGGACCGAAGCACAGAGAGAGAAGGGAAACAGAGAGGTAGAACGACAGAGACAGAGGGGGACTTGGAGAACGAGAGAGGGAGAGGTGCAGGGAAGCGAAACAAAATGACCGCAGTGAAAGAGAAGGGGCGGGCAGGGAGGGACCAGGATGCAGAAGAGACACGACACAACCCCAGGTGTCCAGGACTCACTGCAGCTCCCGCTCTCAGAGCTGCTGGGAGAATTTGACAGTTCGGATGCATCTTTGTCTGTCTCTCTCTCTCTCTCCCCCCCTCCCTTCCTCCTCCATAGCTGTGGTGGCTTGACTGTCATCCACCAAAGAGAATAGATTGGTGTCTTACAGCTCTTACAATATGAGGCTTCCCAGGTACATAGCCTCACACGTGCACACACTACGTGGCTGTACTGTGATTTTGGTAACGCATACAGACCCTGCCGTGCACGTTGGCGATCAGATCTGCTGAGGACTACGCTAAGAGGGATCCTTCCTCACCTGGAGAGGCAGGCAGCCTCCTGCCTGCAGTGGGAGGCAGCTGCCAGCTGGATCCTCTTTATTTTATTCTTCAGCTGCTTTACCTTTTTCTGGCCTCTCTAGCTTCAGCCACGGCAGCTCCTGCCCACAGCCAGTAAGTGCTCTGCCTGTGCCTTTTCACCAATGCCACTAGGAGAATGAGGCCAAAGGCCCACACAAACCTGAGCCAGCTGCAGTCAACAGCATCCCCAGAGAGGAACCGGCAACTGAGTCCTCAGTGCTGCCTCTGGGAGAGGGAAAGAACAAGCAACTGTTACCCACAGTGATGACTGTAGCTCTCCTCAGGCAGGAACCCCTCCTTCTGTGGGTGCTTCTGGAGACACCGCTCTTTCCCCAAACTGATGCTAATGGCACCTGCATTTATGGAGAATAAAGCATATTCAAGGGCCAGCTTGCTGCCGTGAGGACAGGGTTTGGGGGCAGCCTGTGGCTACGGGACAGGCTTCAGGGGAGGTGCTGGAGCTGGGGGCAGCTGCACGGGGTGAGCAGGGCTGGAGGAGCTTTGTTGAGTTGGGGAGGCACCCAGCACCTTTTCCAGGAGGTGGGAAGGTCTCCAGGTACCCAGAGGGGTGGGGACAGCCATCTCCTGCCCCTCTCCCTGCTTCCTCTCCACCAGCTCTCAGAAAATCCCTGGGAGCTGCCCTGATGGGGCCCGACTCCAACTGACTGTCATCCTGTTGCACCGGTGGGTTGGAAACATCCTTGCAGCTCATCATCACTCTCAGGCAGGCATGCCCCCAGCAGCACCATCCCCTGGGGCTGCAGCCCTTTTACACAGAGGCGCCATCACCATCAGCCTCACTGCCCCTCCCTGGGGCTCCTCCAGCCCCAGCCCACAGCTGCAGCCATGGCCCCTGACACCCACTGCGTAACCTGCTCCCCTGGACTCTCTGACAGCCACTCACCAAGTACAAAGGACTACAAACGCAGCCATGAGTGCAAAGGAGACAGCAAGTGTTTATTCGTTAATATGTAAATTCCCAGGAGTGAGTCTGCTCTGGGGCTCGGTGCCTGTACACTCACCCTTCCCCGGGACAACTCGGCAGTTGCTACTGGAGTGGCAGATACAGAGAACGAAAATACAGAGATGGGGAGCAGGACAGAGGAACAGAAAGAGAAAAATAAAATGAGGGAGAAGGACTGAGGAGCAGAGAAAGAAAGGTACAGGGAAAAGGACAGTGAGATGGATAAGGCAATAAAAAAGAGATGAGGAGCCCTTGTTGTGGTTTAACCTCAGTCGGCAACTGAGCACCATGCAGCCGCTCGCTCACTCCCCCCCACCCCAGTGGGATGGGGGAGAGAATTGGAAGACCACAAGTGAGAAAAACTCGTGGGTTGAGATAAAAACAGTTTAATAATTGAAATAAAATTATAATAATAATAATATGATAATAAAAATAATAATGATAATAATAATAATACACAAAGCAAGTGATGCACAGTACAATTGCTCACCACCCGCCGACCGATGCCCAGCCAGTCCCCGAGCAGCGCCCCCCCCCCCAGCCAGCTTTCCCCAGTTTATGTACTGAGCATGACGTCACATGGTATGGAATGTCCCTTTGGCCAGTTTGGCTGTGCCCCCTCCCAGCTTCTTGTGCACCTCCAGCCTTCTCAGTCGGTAGAGCATGGGAAACTAAAAAGTCCTTGGCTAGTGTAAGCATTACCTAGCAACAACTGAAACATGTGTGCGTTATCAACTTTGTTCCCATCCTAAATCCAAAACACAGCACTGTACCAGCTACTAGGAAGGAAATTAACTCTATCCCTGCCGAAACAAGGACACCTGGTCAGCCTGTTCCAATGCTTGACAACCCTTTCGGTGAAGAAATTTTTCCTAATAGCCAATGTAAACCTCCCCTGGCGCAACTTGAGGCCGTTTCTTCTCCTCCTAGCGCTTGTTACATGGGAAAAGAGACCGACACCCACCTCGCTACGACCTCCTCTCAGGGAGTTGTAGAGGGCGATGAGGTCTCCCCTCAGCCTCCTTTTCTCCAGGCCAAACAACCCCAGTTCCCTCAGCCGCTCCTCAGAAGACTTGCTCTCTAGACCCTTCACCAGCTCCGTTGCTCTCCTTTGGACGCGCTCCAGCACCTCAATGTCTTTCTGGTAGTGAGGGGCCCAAACCTGAACACAGTATTCGAGGTGCGGCCTCACCAGTGCCGAGTACAGGGCGGCGATCACTTCCCTAGTCCTGCTGGCCACACTATTTCTGATACAGGCCAGGATGCTCTTGGCCTCCCTTATCTAGGGAGGAGTTTCAGAGAGAACAACGGAGACTTAAAGAGGAGTAAGTATTTGGCTCAATGAAGTTGCGTTGTTTTTCATTTTTGTATTTCGGTAACATATCGGACTGCAGTTACGCTAAAGTGCATCTGACATAAGCAAAAATGACACAGTGGTTTTTCCAATATACTTTTTTGTTGCGGATGGCAAACATCCCAAACTAAAACAAGACAAATGTAATTCTAAAACTTTCCCTAAAACTTGTCGGAATTCTCAACTGGTTTTGTTTAAATAGGCTGTTCACCTTCTGCATTTGCACGCAGTATCCATTTTCTCATATTGGCCATGTTTTGTTTCTCGGTGTCTTTTTGTAATAAGGTTCTAACTATAATTGTAATAAAGGTCAAACTTATTTTAACAGGGAAAAGAAAAAGTCCAAACTTGATGAGTTTACAAATGGTTTTGCTAAGAAACTGGTGGAATATAAGAAGATTCAAAAGGAGCGTAGGCATTCGTTTTCCAGGTAACTGCTTTACATGTCCGTAACGGAGAAGCAGATTGTCTCGAAGAATCAGGAGGAGTTCCACTCCACCTCTCTATCGCTAGGTGGATTGGGTGATTCGAGGGATTAGCAGTGATGGGAGTTTCACATGTAGGTTACTAGCTCAAATATGGCAGAGATGGCAGTTGACTGAGGCTAGGAACTGAATAGGTGTAGTTGCTGGGTTTTCTGTGTCTCCCTATTCTGATTGTAACCCTTACCTCAAAGCACTTTGGAGGAGGTATGTGAGAGAAACTGCCGCCTTTTCCTCTGTTGTTTCTCTGATGTGGATACACAGAGAGATTTCAACCTGGACTGCAAACTGGTGGCTTTCGCTAGGATGTTGTTGAGATTGTTGAATTTGTCTTAGGAATTAAAAGATCGGACTTGTTTGTAAGGAAATCTTCAATTGGTGAAGGACTTTCAGAGGAGGAATGATGCTAATGAACATACGCGGAATAATGTGAAATGGTTCTTTCAAAACTAATCAAAGAAAAACTGGTGAAGAAAAAACTCAGGGTACCTGATGTTTTCTATCCCCAAAAATCACTTGGTCAGGAGTCTGAATGGCTCTCTGTTAGTAATGCTGTCAGTATCTTTCCTAGAGTAATGGCATTGAGTCCTATTACTAGAGGCTGAGTTTAGAAGCTTTTAGACAGGACTTTTCTTGAAATGCGGTCACTGTCCTTGGTTAGAGCTGGAGGTATGTGCAAAATTTTGCCAGGACATCTGGCTAGAAGTGTTGACTAAATAGTCCTACTATACTCTCGTTCTAGGTCAAGGTCACATGGTTATCACCATCCAAGGTCACGGTCACCCCCACACAGAGGATACCATTCACGGTCAAGGTCTCCAGTATTCAGAGGCCAGTCTCCCACTAAACGGACTACACCTCAAGGGGAAGGAGAAAGGGAGTATTTTAAGAGACGCACAAGTTCCACCATATGCTATGAAAGCTAACTACGGCAGATCTGTTGACTGTAGAGATCCATTTGAAAAGGACAGCTACAGAGCCTGGGAACGGCACTACAGAGAATGGAATAAACATACAAAACACCGGAAGAGAAGGAAAAGGGATGAGAATGAAGGATTTCCCAGTGCTGAGTTGTTAGAAGGTGCGAGGAAACCAAGAGAGCCAGGTACAGCAGAAGATGGTAAAAGGGCCTCTCTGTTCATGCTCCCAAGCAGAGATGATGCCACCCCTGTGAGGGATGAGCCTATGGAAGCAGATTCTGTTGCTTTCAAACCGGTGTCTGAAGAGGAGAAAACAGAGAAGGATAAGCCAAAAGCAAGAATGGACAAGGCGAAGCGGAAAGTAGAAGTGGCTGTTCCTCCTAAGAAAGACGATACAGTCGAACCAGCTAAAGCTTCCCAAGAGAAGGTGGACACCGATGGTGAAAAATCTCCTTGAAAGGAACCGCCTGTGAAAAAAGTGAAGGAGGAGTAGCTATTTTTCTCTTTTTTTTATGAGCATGTGTATAAACAGAAATCACATGTTCACAAATAAAGTTAACATTCTTTTAGCCTCGTGTGCTCCCCGGCATGTCTGTATGGCATTTCTGAGTAGCATCTTACCATAAGCTAACATAGATGTCTCAAAAAAAAACCCAACCAAGCAAAAAAGGAAAAATCCTGGAGTGGGACTAACACCTGGCTTCTGCCTTAGTGTTAGTTAGAAGTAATTAAAGTAAATGGAAGACAAAGCAAAACCATTCCCTTCTTGTGTGCTCTGACTGTACCTGATTTGGGTTGTGGGTAGCCATAGGGAGGGTGGAAGCCTTGCACCTCTCTTTACAAGTCCTCTCCCTCTCTCTCTCTCTCACTGTAAAAGCACTGCAGCATCAGGTGCTTCTCGTGTTGGAGACACAAGGAGCTTTATTCTTAAAGCTAAATCGGGTCTTGGTCTAAAGTGTGGGGGTTTTGTTTTGTTTAATACCCATATTAATAATTATAATGACAGTTCATAGTTTTTAGTATTTCATATAAACCAAATATCATAGAATCAGAGAACCATAGAATCATTAAGGTTGGAAAAGTCCTCTAAGATCATCGAGTCCAACCATCGACCCAACACCACCATGCCCACTAAACCATGTCCCTAAACGCCTCATCTACACGTCTTTTAAATACTTCCAGGGATGGTGACTCAACCACTTCCCTGGGCAGCCTGTTCCAATGTTTCACCACTCTTTCAGTAAAGAAATTTTTCCTTATATCCAATCTAAACCTCCCCTGGCGCAACTTGAGGCCATTTCCTCTCGTCCTATCGCTTGTTACTTGGGAGAAGAGACCAACACCCACCTCGCTACGACCTCCTCTCAGGGAGTTGTAGAGAGCGATGAGGTCTCCTCTCAGCCTCCTTTTCTCCAGGCTAAACAACCCCAGTTCCCTCAGTTCCTCATAAGACTTGTTCTCCAGACCCCTCACCAGCCTCCTTGCCCTTCTCTGCACACGCTCCAGCACCTCAACGTCCTTCTTGTAGTGAGGGGCCCAAAACTGAACACAGTATTCGAGGTGCGGCCTCACCAGTGCCGAGTACAGGGGCACGATCACTTCCCTACTCCTGCTGGCCACACTAGTTCTGATACAGGCCAGGATGCCATTGGCCTTCTTGGCCGCCTGGGCACACTGCCGGCTCATGTTCAGCCGGCTGTCAACCAGCACCCCCAGGTCCTTTTCCGCCGGGCAGCTTTCCAGCCACTCTTCCCCAAGCCTGTAGTGCTGTATGGGGTTGTTGTGGCCGAAGTGCAGGACCCGGCACTTGTCCTTGTTGAATCTCATACAATTGGTCTGGGCCCATCGATCCAGCCTGTCCAGGTCCCTCTGCAGAGCCTTCCTACCCTCGAGCAGATCAACACTCCCGCCCAACTTAGTGTCGTCTGCAAACTTACTGAGGGTGCACTCGATCCCCTCATCCAGATCATTGATAAAGATACTAAACAAGACCGGCCTCAAAACTGAGCCTTGGGAAAAACCACTCGTGACCGGCCACCAACTGGATTGAACTCCATTCACCACAACTCTCTGGGCCCGGCCATCCAGCCAGTTTTTTACCCAGTGAAGAGTAAAACTGTCTAAGAAAAACAGAAGGAAATAGGAGCAGAATGAGTTGGAGGAGGAGGAGAAGGAGGGGTATAAGGAGAGGGACTATGAAGAACAAGAAGAACAGGAGGAGGATTGACATGCAGAGGATGAACATGCAGAGGCATATGAGGAGGAGGAGGAGAAGGAGAAGGAGAACGAGGAAGAGGTGGAGGAAGAACTGGATGAAGACAAAAAGGAGAAGAAAGAAAAAGAACAGGAGGAGGAGGAAGAAGCGTAGGAAGAAGCGTAGGAAGAACATGAGAAAGAACAGGAAGAAGAGGAAGAACAAGAGCAGGAAGAGGAGGACTACGAGGAGGAACATGAAAAGGAAAAGAAGGAAGGACAAGAGGAGGGGGAAGAAGAACAGGAGGTAGAGGAGGAAGAAATGAAGGAAGAGAATGAACAGGAGGAGGAGAAACAGGAGGAGGAGAAACAGGAGGAGGAGAAACAGGAGGAGGAGAAACAGGAGGAGGAAGAAGAGCAGGAGGAAGAAGGCAGCGAAGAGAATCAGGGGAAGAAGGGGGAATAGGAGGAGGAGAAAGAACAGGAAGAGAAGGAAGAGTAGGAAAACCAGGAAGAACCAGGGAAGGGAGAGGAGGAAGAACATGAGGAAGAGAGGAAAAAAGAGGAGGTGGAGGAAGAGGAGGAAGAACAGGCTAAGGAGGAGGAGGAGAATAAAAAAAGCATGAGGAGGATGAAAAGTTGCAATGGCCCTTCCTGAAGGCCGTCTCTCCGCAGGCCCAGTGTCCCGGCTGGCTGAGGAGAGAGCTGCGGCGTGGCGGGGCAGCGGGCGCAGGGCAGCTCTGTCAGGAGAGGCCCGGGCTGCCTGTGCCCGCCCAGCAACGGCCACGCCATTGGCCACGGCTGAGCCAATCAGCAGAGCTGGAGGCAGCCTGTCAGTCACAGCCGGCCTGGGGCGGGGCCGGAGGGGGCAGAGGCCAAGGGGCCTGAGGAGAAATGGGTGAGAGATGGGCTGGGGGCAGCCGGGGTGAGGGGGGAACCAGGGCCAGGGCCAGGGCCAGGGCCAGGGCCAGGGCCAGGGGAGGGACCAGGACCAGGACCAGGGGTGCTGCAGGAGCAGGAGCAGGTATCTGCCAGTGCGGATGGGCCTGGGGGCAGGGACCTGGAGACCTCATCACCCACAGGCCCTGCCATGGCCCAGTTCAGCAGCCCTGTGGGCCCAAGTGCTCAGCCCCAGGGCCAAGCCCACAGCCAGGGTCAGAGCGGTTCCTGCTGGTGCCCCGAGGGTCACCAGCCCCAGGCCTGGCAGCTGGAGGTCGGTGTTTCATGTCCACAGGCCAGGGGAAGGTAGAGTGGCCTCCTGTCTGACAGGCGGCTCCACGCTTTGGAGCAGGCGTGCTCTGGTGGGGACAGAGCAGGTGCCTTTGCTGTCCCCAGGCCTTCATGTGGGTGTCGTGCTCAGGGACAACCCCATCTCTGTTGACAGCCTTTCCTAAATGGGGATTTCCAGACATGGAAGTTGTTTCTGCCTCCTGGTGGGAGCACGCTCCGGGGCTTTGTTGTCAGAGAAGCAAGTGGGGAGTGCCCCTGGTTGGATGCAGCTCCCTTGGCAGATGCTTGTGCCTCCCTCTCAGCCCCAAGGTCTGATACGGGCCTTTCCCCACACCCAAGCTGTGCTGCCGGCTTTTGGGAAATGGGGGTACAGAAGGTGGATGGTTTTACCACAGCCGGAAAGTTCCAGTCAACCTGTGAGGGAGTTTTTTTCTTCCTGGTTCTTGAAGCAACTTTTTTTAAAAAAAAAAAAAAAAAAGTATTTTTGCCAAGGAAACTTCACCAAGGGAAGTACAGTGTTTAGGCCTGATTGCTCCTTGTGTGGATTGTATCTGTCCTCAGCCAGGCACACAGCAGCTTTCAGGCGAGGAGCGGGACTATTCCAAGGTGAAGTGAGCAGTCGGGATCCCAAGCCTGTTTTGTTGAAGGCAATCAGGTGAAAATGTGCAGTTAGAGCTGTCTGCGTTGCTTACCCTTTTGATTGCAGTCCTCTCCTCCAGTTCTCTGTAATGCTCACTTCTGCTAGTCGGCTCCATCAGGTTTAAATCTCTGTAAATTGATGCTACACTTTGCAACTGTTTCTACTTGATTCTTCACAGGTTTGAAAATTCCCTCTTCAGGTCTCTCTGCTTTCTTCTCCCCCATGTCCCGCAGAACCGTATTTGACAGCAGGGGCTGCAGAGCCTGTGTTTCCTCCCCGTGGTGAGGAAAATAGGGACATGAAAAAGAAAGCGATGGTGATTCTGAAAAGACCCCTTTCTTTGTGCTCATTTTCCCATTTCGTTGCCTGTTGTGGGTTCTGAAGTGATGGGAGTTCCTCTGAGTCTTAGCAATCCCTGTTTGCATCCCTGTGCTCAGGAGGGGCATCAGCAACTCTGCGTGGGCATTGCTTATGTCAGACAAGTAACCGTAGCCCTTTCTGAAAAATAGCTCCTGGGCGAGTTAGTTCCTAGGCCATAAGAGAAGGGTTTCTGTTTGCACCTGCAGGAACTCGGGAGCAAACCCTGCCGACGGAAACCCTCAGGAGAAAGGGAAGACTGGAGAGAGAAGAACAGATCAGTCGAGTTACGCTGCTTTACCCCAGACGGTGTCAGCCCTCCTGGCACGGTGACTCTGGGTAAGGGTGCTCCCAGGGTGTTTTCTAACCTTTTCCAGTGCTCACCACCGGAGAGCTGTTGGCCCTGGGGGAAGGGTGGCACCCCCCTTCTTTGTGCACCCCAGGATCTTGTCAGGCTGCATAACCTCCTGCGCAAACAGAAGTGGCCGATAGTCGACTTCTTCAAGGAGGCTGGTGTGGGCAGGAGGAAGATCCCAGGAGCAGACTTCATTCAAGTCATCAAAGGGGTACGTAGGGAGCAGAACGGGAGTGAACTGCTGCCCCTGCCATATGTCCTTGCGTGCAGACCCCGGGTGGTTTCAGTGGAGGAAATGGTGGCGGTTCAGCAAGGGGCACTTTCTCTTGTCTTACCCTTGGAGGATGACTCCCACAGTCTGGAAAGCTGGAGGGGAAAGGGAGGGCAAGGATGTGAGGAGTGGGATGTCATCTAGAGCAGGTTGCGGGAGTGAGGGTACCCATTGCCTCATGGTCTCCAAAGAGAGTCGCTGCTCAGTACTGTGGCTGCCCGGACCCTGCTGCAGATGCTGAAGTGGCATCACGTTTCCCAGTGTCGATACCCGACCTTTCCCCCACCAGTCTCGTATATATATTCCCACTGCGCTCTTTTCAGCACATATCTGTGCAGCACTGCTTCCCCCTGAGCCTCACTTCCCACAGGGTACAGCGGTACGGAGCTGTGAGGAGCACGCTCAGGTCTAGGAGGGTTTGGCAGTGCAGGTGTTAACTGATGCTCTAGTCCCAGCCAAAATAAGCCGTCTCAAAACCCAGGGGGCTGGGAAGTTTGGCATGTTAACAGGCAAGAGGTCTGCAGAAGGCAGCGAAATCCCAGTAAAGCCCAGTAAAGTTGTTAATGCTTAAAGCTCACCAGGTTTTTTTGTGCTGTGCTTCCCTGCAGAACAACAGCAAATCTCATCCCGCCTACCTGTGGGGCAAGCCTTGGTGTTTTTGTGATCACACTGCCATTTTCTGTATTGGTTGCCAGACCAACGTTCCCATGAGAGACAAGGGTCAGGGGGACGTGGTCATCTTGTTGATTTCCCCGAAACGGGGGAATTTGAGAAGCAGTGGAGATCTGAGTGAAGGTCAAACCCGGTGTCTGGAGATGAGGAAAGGCCACTGCAGAGAGACCAGAGCAGGTGAGAGGAGCACAGTGTGTTGGGAGAGCATCTCTGCGTCCTCATTGACGGGAGATGCCAGAGTGGATCCAGCATATGGTTCCCTGAGACCATATAGCGGCCTATAGCAGAGTGGCCAGGAGGAGACGGCTGGGGAAGAGCTTGAGAAGCCAGGGGATGTGCGATACTGCAGTCAGCCCAATGGCAGGAGAGAGGTTATTCAGGCCTTGGGGTTGGGCTCAAAATCTGAAGCCAGAGGTGTAACGCCCTGTACGGGATTGTGGTAGTTAGCATTGATCATCCAGCTGATCCAAACCAGACCCTTTCTCCAGCTGTTGGCAGCAGCTGAAAAGCAGAGGTTCAGAAGACCTTGCTTTCTAAAACCTGACCCAGACCAGAAGGCTTGTCGTGGTACCTGTGTTGTCTCTCACTGCAGTTGTCACATCTTTGAGAGCAGAGGCATTTGGCTGCCAGTTTGTAGTACTGACTGTTTTGCAGATTAAACGTAGTTTGTGAGCATGGAAGAGAACCGGGCATGGAGAAGCAAGCGCTTCAGGCAACTGCAAAGTAGGGATGGGGGCAGTCTGTAATACTTCTGTCAGGATGCAAAGCTGAAGGATGTGTCCGTTCAGAGAGCCGAGGCTGTTGGGAGCTCCAGTCTCCAAAATGCCAAACCTCGTGTGTTAAACAGTGATCATCCCTGACGTTTCTTTCTGCTACTCTCTAACACAGTTTCTCTTTTTTTTTTCTTTGGTTGGTGTTTACTCTCTGGTAGGGGTACAAGCTCAGTTCCATCAAACCACTTGCAAACCTGCCACTTGCCCACCTCCTGCTGGGGGCCAAGCCAAAGGGATGAAGCCTCATGCTCATACCAATCCTGAAGCAAAGTTAAAGCACTGAGAAGTTGCCCCAGTCAGCCCTGAGCCCGAGTGCAGTTCTCTAAGCTGCTGGAAAAGAATTCATCGGCAGGAGGCGATGGAAGAAGGTACCGTGTGTGTGGCACCTGGGATCAAGTGATCCGCTCAGTTTTGTGCCTGGATCAGTGCTGTGCTTGCACATGGAGTGAGCCCCAGTTCAGAGCAGAAATTCTTGTTAGTCATCGTGGGTGCCAGAGGGCTGTTCCTGCTCTCTCCTCCCCGGTGCATTAATTTCATCTGTTGCGTATACGCAGGGCCTGGAGAATGCTCCTGTGTGGGCACCGTGTATGTGAATGGCAGGTTTTCTGCTTATTTGTGACTGATCTTTCTTGTTTCTTTTAAACAGGGAAATCTTGCTGTGTACTCCCCAGGAACTAAAGAAATGCAAAGAACTGATGAAGAAAGAGGTGCCAATCAAGGAGGGAGTGTAGGTTAGTTCTGGTTTTAAATTGTCTTGCCTGTGTTCTAGCCAAAAGCCTTGTCTTAAACAATTGAAACGAGCTGAACTACTGGGTATTTTTCATCCCTGCACAATTCTGTATTGCTACGGACTTTACCAGCCAGAGTCATGGACTCTGGGCCTGTACTGTAGTGAGGTCAAAGCAGGTATTAAAAAAAAAAAAGCGTGCTTTTCCAAAATGCTTGCAAGATTAAAAAAAACACAACACCCATCTGGCTGTGGGCAGGTGGGAATACACAGAACTGGGCAGTGTCACTCAGCATGAGGAACAGTGATGTGGGTACAGCCGTAGCGTGACAGTTCTCATGGCCTGAGCAGCACAGCGAGGATTTCCAGGCAGCAAGGCCGGCTGCCAGGGGTGTGTGAACACCTCCTCCTGAGCATGGAGATGGCCATAGGAGAAGCCAGTGCTGTTCCTGTTGGTGTGTAGCAGGGGACAGTGGGTGGAAGCTGCTCTCAGGGCCTGTCATTAGGAGCTGTCATCATGGTACTCAGTGGGAAGTAACACAAGGGAGGAGGCTGAGTCATGAAAGGCCATATTAACTGTATGTGTGAAGTGACGGAAACAACTTCAGGGTGTTAAGGAGACAGTGAGTTGCGATTAAGGCAGTGAGTGAGATGATCCTTGTAGGAGCTTTCTCAGTGGGTCAGAATGGGGCAAGACTGCACGGAAGGACAGAACAGGCTGTGGCAGTAGTTGAGCCGATCAGAACTCAAGTAGGAGATGATTTGGTCAATGTCTGGTGAAGTCAGCGTCTTATACATGTTGCGCAGACTGCGTAAGGCCTGACTGCTGGCGAGGGAAGGAGTGTGAAAGGAGTGTTGGAGTGGGGGCCTCGCTGATGGGACCCATAGGGCATGTTATGAAAATTCCCTTCCCTAACTATTAGATCAACCAGTCTTTATATTCTTATTAAAGCGTATTTACTTTGTTTATATACATATATGGTGAGTTCCCATGATACCCGGTGATGTGATGAGATAGTGGAATTTTACTGGAGACTTTGGTGTTGTTCATGCTGAAGTAAAAGAAACGAAAGGACAGCCCGGCCCTGGAAAGAAGGAGCTGTCCATGAAGGATAAAGGATACCCCGGGTCAACCAAGATAACGCCAGCGTCCTAGCTCCTCTGAGACGTCTTTGAAACCCTTCCAGCATCGTCTGGCATCATAGATCAATAACTCCAGCCAGACTGACTCCCGGGACATCTGGATCGATAGACGAGCAGCAAGGATGCTGCAAAACTAGAGTTGCTTTGCAAAGTTTGACGTTGATTAGTAATGGGTGGCGTAGTTGCTAGTGATTAGTCAAGTGGTCTTGTCCCTGAACGATTGAAGGGTATAAGAAGGCTGTGTAAAGGCACATTCGGGGTGCCCCAATTGGGCTGGAATATGGCATGTGCACAAGAAAATATTTGCCCCTGTAATTCCATACTTGGCATCCTAGTCTCTCGCGTCGGTCGTCGCGTGCCGGTTGTGAATTGTTTGTGACACCGGCTCAGGTTTCACCCGTGGGCAGGGGCTTTTGCTGGATGAGATCCAGGCAGCGCTGGACAAAGCCGTAGGGGGAGAAGTGAGCTGGGCAGCCGGTGCAGCGCCAGTTCCAGGATCTCGGCGTGTGAGTCCTGGCCAGCGATGCCTGCTTGCCGGCCAGGTGCAAACTGAGTTTTCTGTGCTCAGCCAGTCCCTGCCTGGCCGCCCGGGGTGTCTGCGGCTCCTTTCCAGGGCCAGATCCGGCTCTCCAGCAGTGATGCTGGTGCTGGGGCAGTGGTGGTAATGCCGGTTCCAGCCTGCGGTGAGGATGCCGGTGGTGGGGCTGTGAGCAGCAGGATGGGGTAGAGATGGCTGTAGCGGGGGCGTTGGTACCAGGCTGGGGTGGGGATGCTGGTTCCGGGGCGTGCAGCAGGCAGGAGCGCATGGGGTACAGGGGCTCCCCCTGGACCACAGCCCATGGCCCCAGCCCCTTCGGCCGGTGGAGCACCAGTGTCCCCGTCACCACCTGCTGTCCTCAGCCATAAGCAGGGGGACAGGGAGCAGGCACGCAGGGGAGCTGCACCACGGGTGGGATCTGTACTTTGCGCGGGACCTGCACCCCGTGGGGGAGCTGCACCCTGTGGGGAAGCGGCACCCCACGGGGGATCTGCACCACCTGCCCCCGGGTCCCCCAGGGGCCCTGGCACCCCCTGCCAGACGGTGGCCTGTGCCAGCTGGTAGGTGATGGTGTGGACCTGGGCACGCTCAGAGGACACCGGCAGCCCCCGGGAGGGAGGGCAGCACGCAGGCAGTGGCCGGTGGCGTCATGGCAAGTGTGGCGAAGCTCACGCTGGGCACCTCCAATGCCATCGTCAGCCAGAGAGGGAACCTCTCTGTTGGGGGAAGGGAAGAGGGATGATGGGGTGAGATGTTGGTGGGCAGAGGTGGCGGGAGTGTTAGCCGGAGGGCAGGAGCACCACGAGGAGCAGGAGCCTGCTGCTGTACCTGCCATGGCGTTTGGTCAGTGTGGGGTTTGTTGGGGGCAAACAGCCTCCGTCCCCGTGGCGATCATTCCGCCAGCACCTGCTTCAGCCAGCCTTGGCGAGGGTTTGATTTTTCGTACCACAACAACTTCCCATCACAATGATTTCCCATCCTGCTGATGATTTCCTGTCCTCAATGTTGATTTCCCATTCCCATGATGGTTTCCCCTCCCAATGATGATTTCTCAGCCCCATCATGATTTCCTATCCCAACAGTCTCCCATCCCCATGATTTCCCATCCCAAGCATGATTTCTGGGGGGAGGTGAATTTCCTGTCCAAGAGGAAGGGATGGGGCCGGCACCGGTGACCCTGCAATGCCAACATGTGTGTGCTGCTCCATCCTGTGCGGGTGGTGGGGATGGGCGGGGGGTATGCTTTTGGGTTGTTTTTGTCCTCCCCCTCTGTGCCCCAGGGGGCCAGCTGCTGCTCCCAACTGTGGTGGAACTAGTGCTGGTACCGGTACCGTGCGGCCATGATGGGGAGCTGTCAGGAAAATTTGGCAATTGGCCCGTGTCGACCGAGGAGAGAGGCTGGGACGCAAAGTATAGCATT
Organism: Aptenodytes patagonicus; assembly: GCF_965638725.1. Lineage (NCBI taxonomy): Eukaryota > Metazoa > Chordata > Aves > Sphenisciformes > Spheniscidae > Aptenodytes > Aptenodytes patagonicus. The sequence continues at coordinate 219,759 of NW_027472073.1, forward strand.
ACAAGAGGAATTCTTGCATTCATGCGCCTGAGCTGTCCCATTCAAACTGGGGCACCCCGAATGCGGTCTTACACATGGTTCTTATATCTTTCAAGCATTCAGGTCCAACACGATTTGCCCAATCACTACCTAACACGCACACACACGCTGCTGTTCTGCAAAGCAACTCTAATTCTGTGGTGTCATCACCCATCTGATTCTTTCTTGATCCAGCCGTCCCCGGGGTCGGTCTTGCTGCAGTTCCTTATCTCCGATGCCAGGTAAGGGGAGGGTTTCACAGGGGAGTTGGAAGGGCTGGGATGCTGGCGTGGTCTGGGTAGTCCAGGGGTATCCTTTCTTCTTCAGGGTGGTCTCCTTCTCCTCCTTGCAATGAGCTGGGGTCCTTTAGTCATGCTGACTGAACCATGGCTATGCAGTATACAATGTAAACTATATATATCTCTCTCTTAAGAAAGTTCATACAATTGCATACTCTCAAGACGAATTGGTGCAATAGTTAGGGAATGAGATTTTCCTAACAGTCCCTCCTTTTCTTTTGACCATCAGGGTCACACTATACTACTGTTCCTAACTGAAGTCGTAAGTCGAGTGCACAAGGTAATACAACACTGTAAACACACACATCTAATTACAAAGCAAACCAAGACAGTGAATACAACCACCCAAATCCTTTTAGTTCACAGTGCTCTACCTAAGTGTGGGAGCCAAGAGGTTAGCCACCCAAATAGATTTAGGGGAGATCCCTGCCTTACTTCAGGTAATATTTGTAAATGAGTCTTTACCTTGTTTCTATCAGTTTCATTTATCTGGTCTTGATATACATAAAAAACCCAGCAGCTGTTATTCCGTAATGCACATACTCTGTCCTGTGCTGCTCAACGGCGGTCTAGGGCTAATCGATTCTGTATTGCCATTTGTGATGATAATTTGATTTCTTCCTATAGGGCTGGAATACTATCTGCGATTTCATTGATGGCTTTTTCTAATTCTCTTGACACATTTGCAATAGCTCCTTCTCGTTTTGCAAGCCCTAACCGTGGGATAAAAGCTGTTGCAGACAGGTGGAACTTAGTGCCGCACTCTATCAGAGGGTTGTAACACTTTGTCCCGTCGAGATGGGTAGCTAGGAGCTACAGAGGCAGAAGAGGTTCTAAGGGGTTCTAACCTGTGCGGAAGGTATGAATGCACTTAGAATACCCTTTTCAGCTCAGGTTGAGGGTAAATCCTCGAATGCCCTTTCTTCACCTATCCAATATTGCCCTGGTAGTTGTGCAAATAGGGTAATATAATCTTCAACTCAGTCTGAATCATGTCGATTATTTCCTGTCAAAGGGTTAGCATGTGCCGGATTTGGTTGTTTAGGTAAACCAGTAAGGGTCGCACCCAGAGTAGTTGACTCAGAGCAATCGGGATCCTATAGGCCCGTAGTGGCAACCAAACTTGTAACGTTTAGCTTGATTATGGATTCCTGCAGAATACCACGTTAATCTATCTGTGAATATCCCCATTGTCTCGGAGTCTGCAGGGCCTGATAAACTCCGTCCAGGAAGAAATCGACAGCGTGATGGCTTATTACCACAGGTTTTATGTGGTATACAATAAGGTTTTGGAAGAATCTGTGGAGGAATACCGATTGCCTTTAGGCCTAGGAAGAGTTCTATGGAACGTTCCAGGCATAAGACTCCCCTTTTCATCTGTATGGTCATAAGATCTGAATTGTCCATGTCCGTCCATTTTATTAATGTTAAGGCTCTATTGGCATTTCCAGTTCCCAGCCTGTCATGGTTTAATTTCAGTCGGCAACTAAGCACCACGCAGCCGCTCGCTCACTCCCCCCACCCGGTGGGATGGGGGAGAGAATTGGAAGAGCACAAGTGAGAAAAACTCGTGGGTTGAGATAAAAACAGTTTAATAATTGAAATAAAATTATAATAATAATGATACACAAAACAAGTGATGCACAGTACAATTGCTCACCACCCGCCGACCGATGCCCAGCCAGTCCCCGAGCAGTGGCCCCCCTGGCCAGCTTTTCCCAGTTTATGTACTGAGCATGACGTCACATGCTATGGAATGTCCCTTTGGCCAGTTTGGCTGTGCCCCCTCCCAGCTTCTTGTGCACCCCCAGCCTTCTCAGTCGGTAGAGCATGGAAAACTAAAAAGTCCTTGGCTAGTGTAAGCATTACCTAGCAACAACTAAAACATCGGTGCGTTATCAACTTTGTTCTCATCCTAAATCCAAAACACTGTACCAGCTACTAGAAAGGAAATTAACTCTATCCCTGCCGAAACCAGGACAATGTCCACCCCTTATTCTATACCATCTGCGTCATGCTCAAGTCTCATATTTTCCAGTACATTTTCATTAACCACCACCCCCTTTTTTATATATATATATATACACACACACACACACACACACACACACACACACAGAGATATCATTCCCTTCGTCTGTGGGCCATCCCTCTAAAATGTTCGGTGAGTTCATTTAGTCCATGACTTCGGGCTCCATCTGTCATAATAATCTTTCAGGGCAGGAAAAATGGAGATGGTATGTGGTGTTGGATTGTTTCATGTTGAAGTCAGTTCTGGTACCATCATCGCTGTGCTTTGCTTGGATTCACTGAAGTTATTCTTCATTAGTCTGGGTGATTCTTATTGTAATAACATTAGTATGGCATATAATATTATTAGTGTTATTAGTATATCTGTGTATTATTAGTATAACTATTATAACTATAATTAGTACTTAACATCACATAATTCAGATCATTGGCTATTCTCACCCAAAATCAAATCCCCTTGAGGTACACATTGGACTTCCCCATCCTTCCGCATTATCCACCAAGTGCACCCAGGTCCTTGAGCAAAAGCAATCCCACGGATGGGTCTGCCTCTGCCCGAGGCAGGAATAACCCTGACTGTCTTCCCCAGCATATTTTTTATGTGCACTACAGGGACTTTATTCCCATCTACAGTACGTAAAAGTTCTGACTGGGCAGGGCCTGCTCGATTGGCAGATCCCCGAGTGTTGACTAACCAGGTGGCCTTTGCTAAATGCGTATCCCAATGTTTGAACGTCCCACCACCCATTGCTCTCAGTGTAGTCTTTAACAGTCCATTGTATCATTCAATTTTCCCGGAGGCTGATGCATGACAGGGGATGTGATACACCCACTCAATGCCGTGCTCTTTGGCCCAGATGTCTATGAGGTTGTTTCGGAAATGAGTCCCATTGTCTGACTCAATTCTTTCTGGGGTGCCATGTCGCCATAGGACTTGCTTTTCAAGGCCCAGAATAGTGTTCCGGGCAGTGGCATGGGGCACGGGATATGTTTCCAGCCATCCGGTGGTTGCCTCCACCATTGTAAGCACGTGGCGCCTGCCTTGGCGGGTTTGTGGGAGTGTGATATAATCGATCTGCCAGGCCTCTCCATATTTATATTTCAACCATCGTCCTCCATACCAAAGAGGCTTTAACCGCTTGGCTTGCTTGATTGCAGTGCATGTTTCGCATTCATGGATAACCTGGGCTATAGTGTCCATGGTCAAGTCCACCCCTCAATCACGAGCCCATCTGTATGTTGCATCTCTTCCTTGGTGGCCTGAGGTGTCATGGGCCCACCGAGCTAGAAATAATTCACCCTTATGTTGCCAGTCCAGATCCACCTGAGCCACTTCAATCTTAGCAGCCTGATCCACCTGCTGGTTGTTTTGATGTTCTTCAGTGGCCCGACTCTTGGGTACGTGAGCATCTACGTGACGGACTTTTACAACCAGGTTCTCCACCCGGGCAGCAATATCTTGCCACAATGTGGCAGCCCAGATGGGTTTGCCTCTGCGCTGCCAGTTGCTCTGCTTCCATTGCTGCAACCACCCCCACAGGGCATTTGCCACCATCCATGAGTCAGTATAGAGATAGAGCACTGGCCACTTTTCTCGGTCAGCAATGTCTAAAGCCAGCTGGATGGCCTTTACTTCTGCAAATGGGCTCGATTCACCTTCTCCTTCAGCAGTTTCTACATCCTGTCGCATAGGACTCCATACAGCAGCTTTCCACCTCCGATGCTTTCCCACAAGACGACAGGACCCATCAGTGAACAGGGCATATTGCTTCTCATTTTCTGGTAGTTCATTATACATTGGGGCCTCTTCAGCACGCGTCACCTCCTCCTCTGGCAATATTCCAAAATCTTTGCCCTCTGGCCAATCCATGATCACTTCCAGGATTCCTGGGCGACTGGGGTTTCCTATTCGAGCCCGTTGTGTGATCAGTGCGACCCACTTACTCCACGTAGCATCAGTTGCATGATGCGTACAGGGGACCCTCCCTCTGAACATCCAGCCTAGCACCGGCAGTCGGGGTGCCAGGAGGAGCTGTGCTTCAGTGCCGATCACTTCTGAAGCAGCTCGAACCCCTTCATATGCTGCTAATATCTCTTTTTCAGTTGGAGTATAGCGGGCCTCGGATCCTCTGTACCCCTGACTCCAAAACCCCAGGGGTCAACCTCGAGTCTCCCCTGGTGCTTTCTGCCAGAGGCTCCAGGTAGGGCCGTTCTCCCCGGCTGCGGTATAGAGCACATTTTTTACCTCTTGCCCTGCCCGGACTGGCCCCAGGGCTACTGCATGAACTATCTCCCGTTTAATTTGTTCAAAGGCTTGTCGTTGCTCAGGGCCCCATTTGAAATCGTTCTTCTTCCGGGTCACTTGATAGAGAGGGTTTGCAATCAGACTGTAATTTGGAATGTGCATTCTCCAAAAACCCACGACGCCTAAGAAAGCTTGTGTTTCCTTTTCACTAGTTGGTGGAGACATGGCTGTTCTTTTGTTGATCACATCCATTGGGATCTGACGACGTCCATCTTGCCATTTTATTCCTAAAAACTGGATCTCCTGTGCAGGTCCCTTGACCTTACTTTGTTTTATGGCAAAACCAGCCTTCAGCAGGATTTGGACTATTTCCTTCCCTTTTTCAAAAACTTCTCCTGCTGTGTTGCCCCACACGATGATACCATCAATGTATTGCAGGTGTTCTGGAGCTCCACCCTGTTCTAGTGCAGTCTGGATCAGTCCATGGCAAATGGTAGGGCTGTGTTTCCACCCCTGGGGCAGTCGGTTCCAGGTGTACTGGACGCCCCTCCAAGTGAAAGCAAACTGTGGCCTGCACTCCGCTGCCAATGGGATTGAGAAAAATGCATTGGCAATATCAACTGTGGCATACCACTTGGCTGCCTTTGATTCCAATTCGTATTGAAGTTCTAGCATGTCCGGCACAGCAGCACTCAGCGGTGGCGTGACTTCATTTAGGCCACGATAGTCTACTGTTAGTCTCCACTCTCCATTAGACTTCCGCACTGGCCATATGGGACTGTTAAAGGGTGAGCGAGTCTTGCTGATCACTCCTTGGCTCTCCAGTTGACGAATCAGCTCATGAATGGGAATCAGGGAGTCTCGGTTGGTGCGATATTGCCGCCGGTGCACCGTGGTGGTAGCGATTGGCACTTGTTGGTCTTCGACCTTCAGCAACCCCACAACAGAGGGGTCCTCCGAGAGACCAGGCAAGGTGGACAGCTGTTTAATTTCCTCCATCTCCAAGGCAGCTATACCAAAAGCCCACCGGTACCCTTTTGGGTCTTTGAAATACCCTCTCCTGAGGTAGTCTATGCCAAGGATGCACGGAGCATCTGGGCCAGTCACAATGGGGTGCTTCTGCCACCCATTCCCAGTTAGACTCACTTCGGCTTCCAATACAGTTAGCTGTTGGGATCCCCCCCGTCACCCCAGAAATACAGATGGGTTCTGCCCCTATATATCTTGATGGCATTAGGGTGCACTGTGCACCGGTGTCTACCAGAGCCTTATACTTCTGTGGGTCTGATGTGCCAGGCCACCGAATCCACACAGTCCAGTAAACCCGGTTGTCCCTTTCCTCCCCCTGGCTGGAGGCAGGGCCCCTCTAATCCTCATCACAGTACTCATTTCTCATTTCTTGTACGTACGAGTCAGAAGTTTCTTCATTAAGATCAGGAGTAAGATCAGCCCTTCTACTCTCTCTGGGGAACTGCCCGCTGGAAACTGGAGCAGCAATTTTCCTGGAAGAACCTCTTTCTGTGATTGTTTTCCCTTGCAATTCGCGTACTCGTGCCCCTAGGGCTGCAGTAGGTTTCCCATCCCACTTCCTCATGTCCTCTCCGTGGTCACGCAGATAAAACCATAGGGTGCCCCGTGGTGTGTACCCTTTATACTCTCTCTCTCTCTCTCGAGCAAAAGAACGCTGACTCCTAATAGCTGAGATACTGGTCCGTACAGGTGAGGAGTAGGACCTATCCTCTCTGAGTTGCTGGATCTCCCGGGACAGTTTTTCGGACAGTTTCTGCACAGCCGAGACGAGGGAGGAGGAAAGACTTGTCATATTGCCAGAGTTGACCAGCCAATTCATCCACTGTTTGTTCCTCTCCATCTTTCCAGTTTATCACTGCCAATGAATTGGTGTATGACGATGGTGAGCTCCTTATAAACTTCCGCCACATGGGTCGTGTGCACTTGACTTCGTCTGGATCTTTGGATAGTTGTTCATTGTTCAGGTCATCATAAATCACCTCCAGCACAGCTAATTCTCTCAGAAACTGGATACCCTTCTCCATGGTGGCCCACTTGCTTGGGCGACATATGACATCTTCCTTAAAGGGATACCTTTCCTTCACGCTTGACAAGAGTCGCCTCCAAAGGCTGAGGATACATGTCCCTTTTCCAATTGCTTTGTCAATGCCCCCTTCCCTAGAAAGGGATCCCAGCTGCTTGGCTTCCCTACCCTCTAATGCCAGGCTACTGGCCCCATTATCCCAGCATCGGAGCAGCCAGGTGACAATATGCTCACCTGGACGACGGCTGAAATCGTTTCGTATATCTCACAGCTCACTCAGGGATAGAGATTGGGTGGTCACTGCCTTGTTTATGAGTTCTTCCACTTCTTCCTCCCCGATCAGCGGCCGGCTTTCCTCCTCCCGTTCTCGTGATGGCTGTGATGGCCACTTCTCAGCACAGCCAGAGCCCAGCTCCGAAATTCGAAACGTCCAGCCACTGCTCCCACACCAAAGGGGCTAGCACTGAAAGCTGTTGCTGGCCATCACCTTCCCTAGGCAGCCCTTCCACAGCCCCACAAGCACTGGCGCTCTGAGCTTCCTAGCCACATCACTCTGCAGACGTTCCTTCTCAGCACAGCCAGAGCCCAGCTCCCAAATCGGAAACTGTCAGAGTTTCCCTTTGTTCAGTGTCGACGACGGAGCGGGAGTTGCGATTCCGGAGTAATGACAGATCTCAATATGAGTATGGTCATTCTCCTTTATTTACACTTATAACAAGGCTTATATAGTTATCTACGATGGACACGCGCTACCTGCAGCTTGCAGATAGGTTACAGCCTTGTGTTCACGCGCATCTATGCTCTAGCAGATTGGCCCGTTCTTTCTGATCATGCGAAATGCCTTCATGGTCTTTATCTTGTTTTTCTCCTTCCAGCTGCACATTCCTTTCTCCGTTGTTTTCTGCTTAAGTGCCTTGTCATGCCAGGTGGTGCAGTGTTTGCTCATTAAAATCAAACTCAGGAATGTCCGTTAGTGAGACTCCCATTCCAACAGGAAACGTCCAGCCACTGCTCCCACACGAAAGGGGCTAGCACTGAAAGCTGTTGCTGGCCATCACCTTCCCTAGGCAGCCCTTCCACAGCCCCACAAGCACTGGCGCTCTCAGCTTCCTAGACACAGCACAGTGGGGACGTTCCTTCTCAGCACAGCCACAGCCCAGCTCCCAAATCGGAAACGTCCAGCCACTGCTCCCACACGAAAGGGGCTAGCACTGCAAGCTCTTGCTGGCCATCACCTTCCCTAGGCAGCCCTTCCACAGCCCCACAAGCACTGGCGCTCTGAGCTTCCTAGCCACAGCACTCGGCGGACGTTCCTTCCCAGCACAGCCACAGCCCAGCTCCCAAATCAGAAACGTCCAGCCACTGCTCCCACACCAAAGGGGCTAGCACTGAAAGCTGTTGCTGGCCATCACCTTCCCTAGGCAGCCCTTCCACAGCCCCACAAGCACTGGCTCTCTGAGCTTCCTAGCCACAGCACAGTGGGGACGTTCCTTCTCGGCACAGCCACAGCCCCAGCTCCGAAATTCAAAACGTCCAGCCACTGCTCCCACACCAAAGGGGCTAGCACTGAAAGCTGTTGCTGGCCATCACCTTCCCTAGGCAGCCCTTCCACAGCCCCACAAGCACTGGCGCTCTGAGCTTCCTAGCCACAGCACAGTGGGGACGTTCCTTCTCAGCACAGCCAGAGCCCAGCTCCCAAATCAGGAACGTCCAGCCACTGCTCCCACACGAAAGGGGCTAGCACTGAAAG